>NC_142606.1:26049481-26349481 GCF_041222555.1 Hakea prostrata
AGATGGTGAAAGCACAGAAAGATGAGGTAAGAGACTTACTGGAAAGTGTCATCGTTGTCGATTATGTTGTCCCGGCTAACCTCTGAAATGAGCTTTCGTTAAGGTTGAAATTTCATTGTTTCTGCTTCTTGTTGCGAAACCATCTCTGTATTAACATGGTTGGAAGTTTAAACCATTCCTGTAGTCACTTCAACTTGGCATTGGACAGATACATATCGTCTGGGTTTGTAAGCTATTATGTTTAAGTTTTTAAATCTTCTTTCTACAAAAAAAAAAAAGTGTTTAAATCTTCTGAAATTTATTCTACTAGGTTTACATTCCTTTTGTGGTTTTCTAAATTTTTTTCCCCATTAAGCATAAGGGTACGATTGTAATAGAAAAACCTTAAAGGGTTATGTATATGTAAGTTTTTTATTTTTATTTTTTATGCTGCCATCAAGCTTGATATGTAAAAGATTTGATGAATTATTAATATTAGGTATATCCGTATATGCGGCATTTTTAATATTAAAAAAAGTACCTGTTCAAAAATAAATAAATATTATTATAAAAAAATAAAAAAATAAATATTAGGTATAAGATTCGATCATTCACATGTTAGGTCTATATATCTCAATTGTAATCCAAAGCTTCTCCAAGTCCCACACAATTTTCTTACAGTTATTCCTTTTTTTACAACAAAAATGATTGCTTCACTTTTGCTCAAACAACCTCTTTAGATGGGATTTGCTATTATTTGTGTATGGTTTATTAAAAAAATAAATATAGAAATGAAATTAGATAGGAATTAAATACTACATTTATAGCTAATTAGCAAGAACCCCAAGAGAAAGCAATTTCAAAGTAAAACATAAGACACAAAAAGACAAATTCATCAAAAAATCTAGAAAGTTACAGAGAATTGTTATAAAAAAATTATTGCGACTAAGTAGATGATTATGCTTCTCTTAGGGTCTGTTTGGTTACATGAAACCAGAGATTTCAAATCTCTGAATTCATGAATCTGAGAATTATATTCGTTTGGTTGTAAAAATCTTTAGATTTCAAAAAAGCTATACATTTGCACATTCACATAAATCACGTTGATCAAATAGTTTTTTAGGATGAATCCACAGATTTCATTCCACAACCAAATATTTAATTTTATAAATTATAACTCTAGATTTGAAATTTCTAGATATTTTGAAATCTCCAGACTCATGTAACCAAACAGGCCCTTATAAAATCACATCTCTTAATTAAGAAAGGAGATTATGTTTGAAGAGAGTACACAATTCAATCTTGGAAGGGAAGGGATAACATCCATATTCCCAATGGGTGCAATTTTGCATAGAAACTCCACAATGCAATGGAGAGAATGAAATTTCTTTTGTAGAACTGCGAGAATGAGATTATTATTATAACGTAAAAAGAATATCATCCAAACGGCATTTTGCTTCAGCCTTGCACATTTAAGGCACGTGATTGTTCAGCGGACCGTTTGATCAAGATTTTGATCGAGATCTCGATTTGAACGATTGATTTTCAACGGTTGAGATCAATATTTTGGTCAAAATCTCAATCCGACGAACGAAGATATCGCCAAACGTGACACTAGCAAGGTCCATCCAAAAGTAGCGTTGAGTTGAATGTCCCACTTGTATCCAAGGGGAAGAAGTGAAAGATAAAAACAAGAACTCGGTATAAGTTATAACTTCCGTTTAAATTGAATTACAGTAATATCCCTAACAGTGGTCTTATAAATACTGAAGCTGTCCTTTTCCGCTCGTCTCCGTTATTTTCCGAAGCCGGCCGTGCCACCTTGCTGGGTCTAGCCGTCCCTTTCAGATTTCAAATTTTTGTAATATTTTTCTCTCTTGCGCCGGTCGCCAATCCATTTGGTGAGAGAGAGATGAGGTGCCAGTGCTTGAAAACGAACTCACTCTTCTCCACTTCTCTCAAATTCAACGTCTCCCCATCTCGAGCTTTTCCTCTTCATCGAAAACCCTCCTCTAATTTCAAGCCCTTTCGCTCTTCATCTTCATCTTCTCCGACCAAAATGTCTGCCCAAACCATCGAACACATCGTTCTCTTCAAGGTCAAAGATGACTCAGAGCCATCGAAGGTTACTTCCATGATAAATGGCTTGAATGGTCTCAAGTCTCTGACTCAGGTTCTCCACATCACTGCTGGTTCGATCCACAAGAATCGATCTTCTGCTTTCGCCTTCACGCATATGTTGCACAGTAGGTACAGCTCCAAAGAAGATTTGAACGGCTATGCTGTACATCCGGAGCACGTAAAAGTTGTGCAAGAGTGCGTTTTGCCCAACTGTGATGACGTCATGGCAGTCGATTGGGTAGCTAATCTCGATGGTCCAATAGCTCCCAAACCAGGCTCTGCGATGAAACTGACCTTCTTGAAGTTGAAGGAGGGTCTGGGTGATACCGAGAAAGGACAACTTTTGGGAGTTATTGGGGGTATAAAGGATAAACTTCCTTCGATTGAACAGATTAGCTTTGGGGAAAATTTCTCGCCGAGGGCCAAGGGTTTTTCGATTGCATCACTGGCTGTCTTTCCTGGACTGGGTGAATTAGAAGCTTTGGATTCGAACGAGGAGATGGTGAAAGAACAGAAGGACAAGGTTAGAGACTTACTGGACGGTGTCATCGTTATTGATTATGTTATCCCTGCAACGCAAAATGCTAACCTTTGAAATGAGCTCGTGTCGAAATTGTGGATATGGAGGTTTCATTGTTTCTGGTCGGGAAACCATCTCTTTTTATTCTAATAACGTATTCTCTGGAGCTACTCTGATATTGTATTTGAAGTAATGGATGAATGTTTGTTATACAACTATCTTTCCTGATCTAAAATGGAAAATCTATGAATTTAACATCGGCAGAGTGTCAAATCATGTTTGAGTAATTTGATTATATTAACTATGTATTTCTTCAATCGGTTATTTTCTGTACATTTTGATTCGGAAATTTGCTTGTTGACAATATTGTGGTTGTAGTCTCTCTCTCTCTCTCTCTCTCTCTCTCTCTCTCTTTTTAATAGATGGGTTTAAGTCTTCTCGCTTACAGATTGAACTTTTTCCTTGTTTCTTCTTTATTAGCCTTGTGATATTGTCTTGTAGTACCCTATAGTATGCATTCCGTCCATTTTAATGCTATGATATATCCACAAAAGGTCCTGCTCAGCCATGATTTTATGCGATCAAAGGGTGATGTTACAATTGTTTCTGTGGCACTTTCTCTTTATAGCTTTGAATATATCAGCTGTTCATATATGCTTGATGCTTCTGAAATTGATCTTGGGTCTTCATTTCTGTCCTGTATTTCTTAGTGCTCTTGAGTCTTGGTGGTGTCAGTTTATTTTGATTTGGGGGGGGGGGGGGACTTGTTTATTTCCTTGGTTATGTTTTTCAGTAGTGCATTCAATATTTTATTAAGCTCCATCAAATATGTAGTTTTTTTAATATTTTTTTATTCTTTATTGTTGATGCTGAATCTTTTTTTTTTGGATGAATGAATAATCATATTAAAGCAATGAAAAAATACAAAGGAGAGAAAGAAGAGGGGGAGGGGGGGCAGCATAAGGCTTTAAGAGGAGGGATACTGAGGAGAGTTGAAACCCTAGGAGCGAACAATCAACCTATTTCTGGGGTTGTCAGTAACAAGGGAATGGAGGAAAGAGAGCACTCTAGAAGTAACATCAAAATAGATGGCTTTCCAAATCAAGTCTAAGGATCGAGATTTGGAAGTCCATCTTCTGAGATTGTGCTCCCACCATATGTGGTGGATGGTGGCACCAAAGACTAGCTTGCCTAATTGATCGCAAATTGAATGACCGACTAAGTCTCTCAAAATCCAAGTCCAATCACGAACAAACCCATAGGTTCGCCTTGATTGGGGCCAAATTGAAGCTAGGGCTCTATCCTAGAGGGATCGGGAGAAAGGGCAAGAGAAGAAAAGGTGGTTGATGCTGAATCTTTTACAAACGGGGTTTGCGCTGAGCTAGGGTAAGCTGTTTGAGTAAATTTTACAGAGCAATTGGATAAGCTTTGGTACATAAAAGGGGGTCTTGAGTGTTTGAAAGCACAGTACATCTGGACAGATGTTTGAAAAGGGATACAAAGTTATAAACTAGGCTCTATGTTCAATTCCTTTCTGAGGTTTTTGCAGGATGAATGACCTAAAGTAATGCATATGCCCCGGTTACTTGATGATTAGGATACTTTTAATTGAAAGAATAATATATATATATATATATATATATATATATATATATATATATATTCTTTCAATTAAAAGTATCCTAATCATATATATATATATATATATGTTAGCTGGCTGTTAGCTAATGTAGGATTTGGTAGCCAATAGTTTCAGAGGTTTTATTGTAAGTGCCACTTGCATGCAGTTTGTTTTGATATTGATGGATTTAAAGAATTTTATTTTTTATTTTTTATGGATGATGCTAAGCAGAGATGCATTAACAAATGGGGAGCTGAAGGCATGGTGGAGAAAGTGAGAAGCATTAATTTGAAAGTTTCAAGCCAGAGAAATTGAATATAGAATACTGACACTTGAGGAAGTTATCACCTTTGCCACACAAAAAGTTGCCAGAGTTTCTATGATTTTATGGTCTTGAGTGATGCACTTATAGAGTTATAGTTATAGGCTTTGGTCTGTTGGACATCTAACTATAGATAATTAAATCTACTTCTTTTTGGGCCATTCCAGTCTTAGGAAATAGTGCTCCCTGTATCCTACTTCCAGGACCTCTTACTGCTGAAACAAAGAGGAAAGCCAGAACACGTCTCGGCAATTTTTTTTCTGAATGAGTGCCTAGCTACAACTGGAAATTTTTTCTGGGGGTGTAAATTTGAATTATAATATTTGACAAACTAAGAAGAATACATGGAGACTCCCCAGAAAAGGAAAAGGGTTGACATTAAAAAAGAAAAAAGAGGATAATCATTGAGAGCCCTTAAGGGGTCATGAAGGCAGCTGGAGAGGATTAGCGCAAGAGAGCACACAAGCACTAAGTGTCATGTATTAAGCTTGACCCAAAGCCTATAGCATCTTAAATCTGATAAAATGTTCTTGATTTATTGTTCCATCCTTATGTGGTAGACAGAAGCATAGAAAGCTGACTTGCTCGGAGAGTCTCAACACAATGTGCCATTGAAATAGGTGCCGGCTCTATAGCCATTTCCATTTTGTCTAAAAAAATGTGTGTTCATATTTAATGAGTGTAGAGATGACATACTGTTGAAATGGCTCTTTACCCATCTCAACTGCAATTAAACTTAGAGGTGAATACCATACTAGTAAAACTCATCAAGACCTGTACTCGAGCTTCTCACCTTTGCTTGTTTGGAACACTGCTAGCGAAGCTCCCAACTAGGGCCCACATCTAGATAGCCTTGACTTTAGAGTTAAGGGCTCAATGCCTCATCACGGGGAACTTGAATCCACACCCAATTTGTTTTGTGAAGGTTTTCTGTTTTCGGTAGTTATGGCTTCTTGAAGAGAGAATATGTCCAGTAAGTGTAACATTGAGCATTATGAGATGGCTCTGACATGTGCGTCAGGCAAATCCACTATGCTGTATGTGTTAGTAGAGGTGCAATTCAGGTGGGCAGGGTCGGGTTTGATAGTCAATGTAAGTACTACCTTCAAAACCAATCAAATCCGCAGGGTTCCTGTTGATTCCATCTCTGTACATATTTTTGCCCAAAACTTGAGGTTACAATGATCTCTCCCTCTGGAAACTAAAATTAAGCTTGTGACAAGTTGGGATGATTCACCAAGTCATAAGAGATATGGATTTTAATCTGAAAAATTTTAGGTTGGGTTTCAAGATGGGAAAAAACTAGCTAGAAGCAATGGTCTTACACTGAGAAATAGCCCCATTGAAATTTTATCGTCTTCTTCTAGAGGCTTTGAATCTGATCTAACTTGGTTATGAGAAAGCTCAAACTCTACAAAGGACAAATCCTTCTAAAAAATCATTGTTTCTCTCTCTTTATCTGTGTCCTCCTTGTCTAAGGAGAAAACATTAAGTGTTCAACGGTCTGGTTTTCTTGAAAGCCCACATCTCTATTCCTGAGCTCTTTCCTGTTATCTGGACCACATAAATAACACCAAAAATATCATCTCTGTTGTCTAGGTTGATTCATAGTGTAGCCTTGTCGTCAAACTTACATCTCTGCACCTTTGGCACGTGCACGGAATCCATGAAAACAACAAACTATTAGATGAGAATGAGAGGCTTCCTTTCCATTCCATGCTCTTTTTGAGAAATTATTGTTCAGCGGAAATGGAGACTGATACCAAAACAAACTGTTGTTTTAGCAACCTCTCCTTGAAACGCTTAGGCTAATTTATTGTTGAGAGCATGTGTCTTACTTCATTCTCTTAGCTTCACTCTTGGGTTTTTTGGTTTCTGCTTAGGTGATGGGAGATACCCTTTGATGTTGGAATCAGATCCTTAGCAACACATTCTTCTATAGAGAAGAGCAATTCCAAAAGCTAAAAAGTGAGGTGAAAAAAAAATGAAAGGATTTACCTTCTATTTGTAGGGTTTTGTTAATAGACAAGTGTTTGACTAGATGGTACTTGTAGACGCTTAGGAGGGTCTTTCAGAGGACAAATGGTGTGACCTAATACTAGCACGGTAGCACCTGTGATGTCACATAGAGGGAGTGATCCGTAATCTAACCTGGAGTTACTTCAGTTGCTGGGTCGAGTTAGGGTCAGATTAATTGGACCTCAGTCACTTGTGGTCCTGTACGAACGGGCATCTCTCCAGGGTGCAAATGTATCATTCTCACACATGGGTGGGAAAAATGGTTTCTTCAATGTCTTGTTCGCAAGGCAACCAAGGTGTAATGGTGGGTAGGGATCTTCTCAGTGGTTAGATGAGAATCTTCTCTTTAGCATTGAAGCTGGTTGGGTGCACATTGAACCGGTGGTTGACTCAGTTAAGCCAGGCTTTTGCGTGAATGTCTATGGACAGGTGTCAATCATTGATTTGGTGGTTAAATATTGGTACATTGGCTTGTAAATTTTGAAATGTCTCAAAGACTTGGTCTTTGGTTTTCTAAAAGTTATACCTATATTTTCCTAGAAGCATCAAATAAAGTTACAAATAAGGAGCATGACCAAGAGGTTTCACTTCCATACCATAAACATGGGCTTAGGATCTGGCTGTAGATATTTTGAAGAGGACTGTGGGTGGTCCCATGGTCAGTTCAGCATGTGAAGATTTTGATTTTACATATTAGCGATAGGCTTTCTCAGTGACTGTCATGATGTTTAGAGGGGGCTTAATCAAGTTATGGATTACATTGATTCTTTCTCCTTTGGGGGTGTGGAAACTTTCATCCTTATCATCAACCTTCTGATCTCCTAGATGAGCTTTGTAATCTTTTTGAAGATGATCCTGACCAGTGTATTTATTACCTAATGTACTTTCTATCTTAACAAAATTCTTACTCAACAAATCTAAAATTGTTGTATACTTAGTGGCATTTTTAAGGAAATCAACTGTAAAAAGTGAACACATGGACTTTGATTGGTACCTTTTGTACTTGGGAGGAGTTACTTCTTTGATAAGATGTCTGTTAAGATATTTACCACTCATTATGTGTTGGTAATTAGTCACGATAAGGGGACTCTCCCTATTGTGCTATAGGTTGGCTTAGTTTTTTTAGTTAGTAGTTGATTCTTATTTTATTTCCTAGTGTAACTCTACTTCTGACTCTTAGTAAAATTCTTACTAGGAGTCTCTTTGTCCCTATTGTGCCATAGGTAGTTGAGTCGTATTTTTTATTTTCTACTGAAACTGTACTTTTGACTCTTAGTAAAATTCCTATAGGAGTTTCTTTACTTCCTGATAAATAGACCAGAACATTACTGTGGTAAACTTAACTTGAATATATCATGGTTCAGTACATCCTCTCTCCCATAGTTCTCTCATCAAATTTGCATGTACTGATTTAGGTCCTGGTTTCAGTACACCGTGCATACCTTTCTTGTGTGGTCAAGCCACAAATGACACAAATTGGATGAGATGCTCTCAGAGCCTGCATTCAATTAATCTTTGAGAGTTGCACTTGAGTCTTGTGTTGAGTTTGCAATACTTGTCTCCATTGCAAAAAGAGACCCTTTAGTAGGATTCCATCTACTGTTACCAAGTTTATTATGTAGGCATTGTCTAGCACTTCAGAAATCATGCTGGGCTGTATTGTGTATATATTCAAAATCCTTTAAGTGTTGGTCCTGTGCTCAAAAACTTGTCTTGATGTATATATTTCCTTTCCCTTCATAACTGGAGAAAACCTGACCCTAAGAGTTGCCTGCCTGAAATGAAGTAAAATAGTCCTTGTGAGGTGCCTAATCAATGTCAACGCATGCCAATATGTGGCAGTGCCCATTATGTGAAGTTGAAGCTCTCTGTCATTATCTGAAGTTATTGAGATGGTTTCTTTTTCATTTCTTTCATCTTCGTTCTTTCCTTTTGCTCTTTCTTGAAGGTGTGGCATTCTCTTTTGGTTTGTCCATCCTTGACATAGTTGCTGCACTTCATGGCCTTTCTTGGTTTTGCTTTTTCTTTCTATTTTTCAGTCAAGTTTATTTTTGTTTTTGCTTCTACTGTTTTCTCAGCAACTAGAGCTTCTCAATGAAAATACTAGAAAATTTAGTCTTGCTGCTTCTTTCAATGAGCTGCTGGTTTCTCGGCTTATACTGACAGAAATCACCGAGGTCTCTGAGCTGTCAGGAAGACAACTCAGCAACTGGGCTTGGATTACATCATTCAATGCCCATCATAGTGATTCATTATACTCCATCCTGTTCAAGTTTTCAGCATCTGGACCTCCATCTTCAAACATAAATTCACAAGCATTCTTATTGTGAAAGACTTGCTTTCAACCATCTTTGCTTCCAGAACTCTTCCATCATTAATAGTTCTTGTGTATAACCAAACTTTTGCCCATTGTGCCTGATGGATTTCGTTTTTCTGTTTTCTTCCAATCTTTATTTTTTTTGTCTTCTGAGTTTGCTGCCACATTCTCAACAGGCACATACAAGCCTTTGCAAATTGCAATATAGAATGTCTTTCATCTTTACCTTCCAAATAACTCAATTTTCTCCATTCAAACTCACAATTATAATTTTGGTACCCAGCTCTATTTTTATTCACTGATAGTGAAAAAGCCATCTAAAGCTCTAATACTGTTTGTTGGAAGAGAAGCAAGACCTTCCAGTCTGTGTGTGAATCAAAGATTAAAAAAGCCTCCAGAATGCAACGATCCTAATGGGAGCACCATCTTCCACCCTTCCTTTAAAAAGAATAAAATAAAATAAAAACCCTTCGATGTGTTGGGAGAAACCATGGGGCAAATATTAAATCAGTTTTGCTCTCACAAAGAAAGTATGAAGAACAATGAGTCAGTAACAAAACTGGGAGATGCAAAATGATGATCCTTCCAAAAGTTGGGAACGTTTCAGTAATTAAACTACAGTTCTGACTCTCCAGCAGAAAATATTGAGTTTTAAGACAGGAAAAAAACTGCCAAAGTAGTGGTCTTAAGATTTTGTTGGATATCTCCGTATAGCTATCCCAAATCCAATCACCAATCAAAACCAGGGAGAAAAGTTTTAGTGCATTTCAGTTTATTTAAGTGTCACCTAGGTGATTTTGGCTCGACTCAGCAAGACCATTTTTGAGGTTGGGCTTATTTGGTTTAAATCTAGGTCGTCCTCTCTTTATGGTATTCATTTAGTTATTTATTTTCTTTTCCTGTAATTTCTGTTTAGTTTTATTCCCCCTCTATCCATCCATATGTCAGTTTGGAATCTGACCATGGGCAAGAAAACGTCAGATTTTTCGATTGTTTGTAGTATGTGCTGAACAACTTATTTATAAGTAGGGTTTTAAGTTGGTTGGCCGTGTATGGAGCATATAACTAGTAAATCACATTGAGATGGAATGCTTTTTTACATTCATCTAGGATCTTGTGGTGACATGACTTTGAGATTATGATTTGTCCCTGCCTAAATTTTATTTTAGTTGGAGCAGGGTTGTAAGGGTCTGTAAGAGGCCACTGTTTAGATTCATGCGATGAATGCGATGAATGCTTTAAATGAAACAAGAAAGGCCATCTGTCTGAGTTTCTTCTCAATTTGAGTGGTGTCCTTGGTGGTTTATCTGATATTTTCATGTAATGAATGCTTTGAATGAAACAGGAAGGGCCATCTGAGTGTCTTCTTATTTTACATTGTGGCTTTTGGAATATTCATTAGGATTTATATATATACTTTAGTTCAGAATGTCTCGGAAGCCTTTTTACAATTAAGTCACCATCATAAGTTTCTTCTTCTGTCTGATCAATTTATAATGATGATGCTTCACTTGGAAGAGGATGCTACTGTAACTATAGCTTTAAAGATTGAACTTTTTTTTCCCCAAAAAATGGAACTGATAAAAAAAAGTATCTAGGATATAGCATCTTTTACTTTGTCTTTCTATTAACTCTCATATTCTATTCATCATGGTGATTACCCTTTCATAATGGTTTGCTGAAAATTGGGATGATGGATATGGGTGACTGAAACTAGTTTTCATTTCTGTGCTACTTGTGTTTACCATTTGGGTTTTTTCTATTGCTGTTGTTTGGTATGGTTTTCTAGGTTTAGATAATGCTTTCCAGAAAAATCATGCAAAAACTAGCTTCTGAAGTAGGCCATTATATAGAATCTTCATGGTTTGGGGAGCCTGAGATATACAAAATAATTAGGCTGATAAGATAAAATGAGTAGCATGATGATGTGTTTAAGGTCATGGGTGGAAGATAAAGGTTGTGTTTGGTATGATATCTTGGATGGGTCAAGTAAATCATTGATCTTCAGGGTTAAAAATGCCAGAGGCAGATCCAAACTGTATGTGTTCCAATTCCATATGGGTGTTCCCGTCAGCACTGGCATTTCCTTTTCCTAGCACTGTTCTTATGCCATAGGATCCAAGAGAGTGGATTCCATCCTTGTCCTTGAGGGCATATGAGAATGATTCTTGTAAGAGAGCAGCTCGTACAGGGTAATAGCTAGTGTAACGCCCTTTCTATTTTAGGGCAGTTGTTAGTTCTGATGAATATTAGATAGGAAAATGACTGCTTTTAGAGATGAAGTGTGTGGGTCTTGGTTCAAGTCCAGCTTCTGCCTTGTGCTGTAAAGTGGCCTTCAAGCTGTGAGATGCAACTTGCTGCAGCCAGAGATCCCATTCTGTAGCTGCAAGATGGCTTTTTGTTTGTGGGATTTCACAAACCATATCTGCTATATTACTAAGATTTCCTTCATTGGCCTGTTGGAGACTTCAAGATCGATTATGTTTCCTAGGATTTCTCTTGTCCTGCTGTACACGTTTATATCCATTGGCTATTATTCCAAAATCTGACTGAGCATAATTTGGTTCACTGCTGGTCCAAGTTTGGTTCTTGAGAATCAAAGAGAATGAGAGTGGGCTGCCTCTGAAGACGGGAAACCACCTCCAATGATTAAGTCAGATTCAAGAAAACACAATCCTCGTACAAAAGTAACTGCCCCAAGAGGGAATGTCTTATTTGAAACTTGTAGGAAAATAAATGCCAAGAGGGAATGTCTTATTTGAAACTTGTAGGAAAATAAATGCCAAGAGTTATTGTAACTAGGCTTACCCTAATTTGTGCTAAGTGTTTGATTTATATATCAAATTCATACCTCTGAGGTGGCAAAGTTGCATCACAACCCTCTGATCTTCCAACTTAGGATGATGGATTGTGATTACCCACGATAGATTACTTAATCGCCAAGTTATGACCTCAATCTTCTTAGAGAAGCTTGAGGACAACTATACCTTATCCCAGCTTAATCGACATATCAGGGTCGAAAATGTAAGGCAACGACACTCCGAAAAGGTTTGAGTGAATGAGAAATCTTCTGATAAGCGCTTAGACATTTAATGAGTCTAAAGCATTAAATGCTGAATTTAATTCTTTAATTGACGTTTTGGATAATGATACACCAAACCCCCCTTACAACGTTACTTGGCCCAAATATAGCTTCTCGGACGCTTGACAAGGGTCATCCGAGAAGCCTCTCACACCACGTGACACTCACTGAGAAGTGTCCTCCAAAGCCATCAATCCTCCAAAAGCGCTATTCCGGAAAGTGCTATGTCAGAGAAGTGATAGATGGACCCAACGAACTGGATTTGAGCCAAATAAGCTTACTTGCGTGGTTCGTTCTGGTTTTAATGGTTTGAACCATAATGTATATAACAGCTATTGCACACCAATTGAGAGATGAAAGATTCCATGTATGTTGATCCAAAATACAAAACTAAAAGTTTCTATATAGTGTTAAATGTGGGTGGGCCTCTTTGAGATACACGAAATGTAGTAAATCGTACAATGATATGACTACTGTTGTTACATAAATTTGAGAATCCAACTGAGAGGGGGTATTTACCCTACTTGCAGGCATCGTTTCAGACTCCACATGAGGCCAGGTCTCCCTTCTGAAATTTAGATATATGGTGTGGGGATGGTCTGCCCCCTCCCCCCCCCCAAAATGGAATAACGATTAGGAGATAAAAAAGGAAGAAAAGAAGGAGAAAATATAAAAAAGAAGTCTTTTAAAAGGAACCACTCGCTTCATAAAACCCAGTGTTAAAATGGAATGGTTCCTTTTTAAACGGAACCACTCCGTTTCAGAAGTTTCATTTACCAAACGGAATGGTTCCTTTTTAAACGGAACCAACCCGTTTTAACATAGACGAAACGGAATGGGTCCCTTTTAAAAGGAACCACTCCGTTTCATAAGACCCAATGTTAAAACGGAATGGTTCCTTTTTAAACGGAACCACTCCGTTTCAAAAGTTTCATTTACCAAACGGAATGGTTCCTTTTTAAACGGAACCAACCCGTTTTAACATAGACAAACGGAATGGGTCCCTTTTAAAAGGAACCACTCCATTTCATAAGACGGGTCCGACGTGTTAAAACGGAATGGTTCCTTTTTAAACGGAACCACTCCGCTTTAGAAGTCTCATTTACCAAACGGAATGGTTCCTTTTTAAACGGAACCAACCCGTTTTAACATAGACGAACGGAATGGGTCCCTTTTAAAAGGAACCACTCCATTTCATAAGACCCAAGTGTTAAACGGAATGGTTCCTTTTAAACGGAACCACTCCGTTTCAAAAGTTTCATTTACCAAACGGAATGGTTCCTTTTTAAACGGAACCAACCCGTTTTAACATAGACAAAACGGAATGGGTCCCTTTTAAAAGGAACCACTCCATTTCATAAGACCAATGTTAAAACGGAATGGTTCCTTTTTAAACGGAACCACTCCGTTTCAGAAAATTCATTTACCAAACGGAATGGTTCCTTTTTAAACGGAACCAACCCGTTTTAACATAGACGAAACGGAATGGGTCCCTTTTAAAAGGAACCACTCCGTTTCATAAGACCCAATGTTAAAACGGAATGGTTCCTTTTTAAACGGAACCACTCCGTTTCAGAAGTTTCATTTACCAAACGGAATGGTTCCTTTTTAAACGGAACCAACCCGTTTTAACATAGACTCAAACGGAATGGGTCCCTTTTAAAAGGAACCACTCCGTTTCATAAGACTTCAGGTTAACGGACCCCCCGCGAATTCATTCCAAGCGGAATGGTTCCTTTTTAAATGGAACCAACCCGTTTTAACATAGACGGAAACGGAATGGGTCCCTTTTAAAAGGAACCACTCCGTTTCATAAGACCTGATGATAAAATGGAATGGTTCCTTTTTAAACGGAACCACTCCGTTTGGAAGATTCATTTACCAAACGGAATGGTTCCTTTTTAAACGGAACCAACCCGTTTTAACATAGACGAAACGGAATGGGTCCCTTTTAAAAGGAACCACCCCGTTTCATAAGACCAGCGGATAAAAACGGAATGGTTCCTTTTTAAACAAAACCACTCCGTTTCGGAAGACTAATTTACCAAACGGAGTGGTTCCTTTTTAAACGGAACTAATCCGTTTTAAAATAGACGAAACATAATTATTCCGTTTTATAAGGAACCACTCCATTTTATAAGACTCATAGATGAAACGGAATCGTGCCTTTTTATACGGAACGACTCCGTTTCGTCATCCTCTATAGATAATACGGAATGGTTTCTGTTTAAACGGAACTACTCCGTTTCACAAGACCAATAGACGAAACGGAATGGTTTCTGTTTAAACGGAATGATGACACGTCCGTGTCATCATTCCGTTTAAAAAGGAACGTAATTTCAAAGTATGTCCATTTCCTCCAAAGTGTGTTCTAAACAAAAAGACATCACATTCGACGGCTTTACTCACTTTGTTCATTTTGGAAGCAAGTTAAATTTAAACTCGTATTTGAAACAAAATATTTAAAATGTTAAATGAATTGATTTAAGCTTTATAGGAAATGCGAATCACATAGAACATAAGAGGCATCTCTCAGTTGGCTAATTCAATTTTCATATTCTACAAGTGATCTTCCTCTACATCACATTTCTCATGTACATTTGACCCCAAACATCTAAAATGATAAATTTGTGGGATTTCATAATTTTTTACAATCGAAGTGTATGAAAGTGTATGAAGGCAATGTAGGTCCATGGCAAACAACTGCAACCACATAATTTGTTAGATAGGCAAGTGGTGAGAACCATATCACTCATTCGCTCTAATATTGAGATGGGACATTACACGCAAAAATTAATGCATAAACAACTTATTACAAATGAGTTTTGTTTCTTTCCAACACACCATTTTGAACCCATACACCTCTAGGGCAAGGTACAATCACAAGTACCACATACAACCTGCCATTGTTATTATTCAAAATCTTATTTTTCATGGTAATTAGTTGAAGGGAGAAGTTTTTTTAGATCCACTAGATAAGAATGTAGATTACAAGATAAGGTGTTTCAAACTAGTTTCACAACCAATAAGATTTGAAACCTCGCTTTAGTCTTTCTGAGGTGACCAAAGAAATTAAGAATTAATCAGAATCTTCTTCATTATCCTCAAAATCAGAATCACCAGCAGGTTCTTCCTCGCTCTCTAAATCACTGATCACATACGTGGTCTTACCTCGGGTAGCCCTTTGTGGTGTTGGCCTAGATGGAGGTGGCACAGCATCAACTTGAACCTCACTCTCCCCATTGGAATCTTCAGAAGCAGGACTCAATTCTTCAGTAGTGCTTATTCCTCCAACCTTGCCCATGACAGAACCACTCTTCTTGTTAAAATGGGGAGGCTCTCATTTTCCTTACTTTCTTCTCAGGTGACACCCCTGCATTTTCAGCAGGCTTCAAAATCTCTGTTATTAGCTTCGGATTTAACAGAGTAGGTGGTTTGTTGGCCTGTCCACACTTCTTTGTGGTGGCATTGGCTTTACTGGCACCCCTCTTTCCTGGTTGTTTCTTCCCCTATGCTAGGGGTGCTTTGGTTGCTTCTGTCTCCATTTCTGTGAAAAGAAAAATAAAGGAGAAGTTATAATGGGAGTCTATGATTATGGGAGGAACCAAAATTATTCTACTGAATTCTAGAATCAATGTGGTACATGTTGACAGTTCTGGTGAGGATTCAAGATTATATGCTGCCAATCGATCTTTTAGATCGAGAATTTCATCATCATCACTATCAACCGATTTGACCTTTCCTTGCTAGAAAGAAGAGAAAAATACAACAACCAAAGCATAAGATTACTCCTTGGCAATCAGAAAATAAGCGTCACAAATGACAAACATGGGACTCGAACCTTCTTCGCAGGAGCTTTCCTTGTTCCAGCTTTGGCTTTGGGTTTCACTCCCTCAGGAACTGGAAGAGGAACATTCTCCGTCACTAAAGAATCCAATCCAATATCTGTTCTGCAAGCATTATTTAAATTAATTTACATAACCTTGGGGGAAGGTGATATGAAGATAGATGTACCTTTCTTTTCATTTGCGTATAATTCAAGCCTTAAATGAAAGAATTCCTCAAGAACTGCACTATGTAGAGGAGTGTAAAATTCTTACTCTGCTCTGGGGTGCCATATTTCTTAATTACACCTTTTGCATAAAAAAGGTGCATGTTGCTTGTGCTGATTGAAGTAGTGAGTTTAAACTTTTAAGCCATGCCATCCCCATGTAAACATCACAATGGCATGAATGAGGTACATGAGTCTCAAATTGATATCACAAATGCACCTGCAAATACAAGAAAGAGACAATAGTACGGAAGATCAAGTGGACTGAAAACGTCTCTCAGCATTGATAATGACAAGAAATGGAAGTTTCTCATACATGGAAGTGATCACCAAACGGAATCTCCTGAAAAGTCATAACCTCATCCACTGTCCACCCATTACCATTAGCAATGGGAGATTTAAGCAAACACATGGAGTAATATTTAGAAATGAACTACGAGGCAAGTTTTCCTTCACATGATCAAATCACTTGTAGGACACATGGAAGTAATATATATGCTAGAGAACCATGAACTTTGCTACTGCATGCTACTACCACTTCCTGTTATGATTTTTGCATCGCACACAGTTCATAACCCCCCACCCCCTTAAACAGATCAAGTCGTACAAGTTGATCCCATAATTAACCTGATCTCAGTAAACTATTCTCATACAATATTGTCCTCATTACTACTTTGCTCCAGCTCCTTATTCAAATTACCAATTTTCATGGAAAAGAGTGCAGGTTGAGGATTCCACCATACCCTGTGCAATTAAAGGGCCCATGAAAGAAAGCAAGTTCCATCATCATGGGTAGCACATATAACCCAATAATTTGAATCTTACTAGAAAGAAAGACAATAGTTGTATATATAACCCAATCATTTAATACTTAATAATCCAATCGATCCTTGGAAGTTCAACCACGTGCTGCAACAGCTCCATTTATATTATTTGCTCCAACTGGTACTTAGCTTGCTATAGATATCAATTGGTAGTTATGAGAACAGAAAGAGTGATAAGTATGGGCTTTGAGAATATTTAAACCACCATGAGTGGAATTCCAGTTGCCATGAGGATTGTTTGACCTCTACATATAAACTCCCAGCATTTCATACTTGGCTGCTCCATGAGCTTGCCCACATAGTGTCTCAACCACACTAACCATGCCAAGCTGCCCATAAAGAAACAAGAAATTATCAGTCCTTGGGTAGAGCTTATCCTTCAATTCACTAACTGGTAATTACATAAATGAAATATGGGTGGGGGCTGTAAAGAGCATTAAACAAATATTAACTGATGCTTGTGTTCTAACAATTCTATGGTACTCTGTGTTGTCATGGATATGCATCTTTCTAACAACAATAAAAAATGAATACCTTTATTACAACATTTCCCACTTCAAAAGGTTCTATTAATGCTCAAACCTTGTGTTCAGCAAGATCGTGTGGTTATGTACTCAGTAGGGTCTACAGAATTGGAGAAGAACTATCAAGCAAATCTACTTATTGAGCTTGTAAATGGTAGGATTCAGGCACATCCCACAGGAAACCTCTTATTGTTGTGGGACATGTAAGAAGTTCTTATATTTGTTGTTGTTAATGATGTCAGTACCCTAGGATGGTTGGGAAATCATCTCTCTACTTTTAATCCTCTGAATATTTAAAGGAGACTATAGGAGGCCATACATGGGGCAGACATGACCATGCAGAAATTGAAAGTAAGGTAAAAGCTGAAACAAGTGAAGTAATCAGACTAGCTAATAACCAATGCTAATGCATTTCTAACTCCATTTTAACTGTTTAAGAGATGGACAAAAGGAAAGGAACTAAATTCACATCTTGAAAGTCCAGTCAAAAAATTTCCCAACAAAACATAAACCAACCAAATGACCAAATCTTAACTCGATATGAAATTGGACAGCTTTCTTTCCTCCTGTATGCAAGCATGTGAATCAGAGAAGCCTGGCCTTCTGTCCTGATTTGCCAAGTAAACACCCTCTCACCCCCTTTTTCAGAAGTTGGATAAGTAGCAGAATTTTTAGCTGAAGAAGATGGAAGTGCAGGATTTCTCCTAGCTGTGTGAATTTCTAGCAGACTTCACAACAGAGGGAAGGGTTATGTGTATATGTATGTGAAACAGAGAGAGAGTCCTGACCAATATAGATAATGTCACTGTATTTCAAGTGCTGAAGGAGACATTAATAACTTGTTCACAAAAACAAAGCCCCTACACTTTCTTGATAATGTCATAAGTAAGACCCTAAGTTCTGCAACCAATAGTGTCTTTTCAGTCCTCACAAAACATGATGATTCTAAAGACTACCAAATGCATCATACCCGTCATGAGTAAGACAAGCAGTGGGTATAAACATCTAGGTCATATTTTCTTAAGGGTAGTAAACTTAGTGCTTCATGTTTATCACTGGCTTGATCCACTATGTTTAAATGCACTTGGTTCCTTTTAGTTAAATTCTCTCTTTTATCAATTGTAGATGGTAGTTTACATGAATTTTCTAAATAGTTCACACAGCTAGGAGCAAGTAACCAAGAAAAAGGCTAAATGGATTTAGGAATGTACACCCATACTCAGATTAAGGATAAACTGTAGAAGATATTGTCAATCTAAGAGTCAGAAAGGGGGCATACAACAAGAAGAATAAGAATCAAGGTTATATATTAAACAGAAGAACGATTCCTACCTCCAAGAACGATGGTTGGACTTCAATTAGTTGAACAAATGCTGCACAAACCTAAAAATGCAAACATTAAAGTGCTAAAGTATATACAATGAAATGCCATTAGAAATAAATACCAACCTGAACAAGATTGAGTAGACAATGAACACATTAAGCACCATCTATATTCACCCAAAAAAATAGGAAGAAAGAAAGAATAAGATAATATATCCAATATAACCAGAGAAAGTACACTCAATCCACATGGATTATCTACCCCCCCCTCCCCAACAAAAAAAAAAGTAGAAGAAAATGACCAAGAGATGGAAACTAGGGAATTTAGGATTTTAAGTTTTGATCCCAACACACAAAAAAAGAAAACAAAAGAAACAAAAAACAAAAGAATTCAGCTTGATAAGGCATTGATCCAACACTCCTCACAATCAACCTCTATGATGTAGTAGGCTAATGATAGCAGTAGCAGAATTGTAATTTAATGGACTGCAAACTAAAGAGAAGAAAAATAGGATAAGAATAAGAAAGGGAACTTCAGGAAGAGAAAGATAAATACAGACTAATGGGAGTATATGAACAATAAATGAGTCATTGAAATTATCAAATATGTGGGGTGAAAGGGAAAACAATCACGATGTAAAAGGTGGGAGTAGGGATAGAATTGGAAAATAATATAAAGAAAGTAAACTAGAAGGGGGACAAAAAATGGAAAAAGGATCTAATGGGAAATAGACATGGAAGATGCAAGAAAGGAAATTCGGAGAAGACAATCAAGACATACCATCAAATAACACAATAAAACAATAAGATAAAGGGGGATTCTACTTGGAAACGAAACTCAGCGAGGTGATTCAATTTGAGGACTTATACTTCAGCTGAAAAACTGTGACTTCAAAATAGAGGACGAACTCCCTCCCTCTCTTGTTTCCCCTCTGATTCTCACTTTCTCTTCTCCTCATGCACCTTCTCTCCTCTCCTCTCCTCTCCTCGCCCCAGGTTCTCTTCCTTTGTTCTGTTTCTATGTTGGATTCCCTTTTTCCTTTTTGGGCCATGGAAATCATGGGATGAGGTGGGCACGTGATAGTCCAGGGTGATCTTTTTTTTTTTTTTTTTTGGTGTGTGGGTGTGGGGGGGGGGGTTTGTGTGGAAGAGAGGGGAAGGGTGAAGTGGCAACAGCAGGATAATTCTTTTTTTAAACAAAGGGAATGTGGGGGTTGATGCTGGTGTTTTTCGGTCAGAACCACAGAGAAAAGAAATAAAGAAAGGAAACAGAACAAAAAGGGGTATGAGGGATATGAGACAGGAAAATTGTAGGAAGAAGAGGAAATGCTAGGGAAGAAAGACTGAAGGGGTGAAGAATTCCAAACAGAGATTTACCTAGATTAGGGATCTGATGCCACTAAGTAAGAGACAGAAAAGGTGAAGGAGGAGGAACAACATAGATGGAGTAAAAAGAAGGAAACTCGATAAGAAACAGAGCTGCAGTGGTAGAAAGAAGAAATTCCAAAAGAGGGAAGGGGACAAGAGTGAACAGGCACAAAGCCTTCAGACTATTTAAACCACAACTCTGTTTCTTTTATTCTATGCACAACACCTTGGTTACAAACTTACAAGCATATAGATTCAGAAGAAACAGAACAACCATACCATTGACTCCTAACAATTCAGAACTTACTAAAGATGTTCAAATTCCTCCACATCCTAAAAATCTCCTTTCACATTTATCCTAACAAAATCGCAAATATCTACAAGCCTAAATTCCATATTTGGACTCAGTTCTCAATCTAGGTTCCAAAATGAATTTGGGTTGGTCCAAGGTTGTGGTGCATCAGTACCACTAATATAGGAGAGGAAGTGATCAGTTGTGGCAAAGATTAACAGGTAAAAGTAAAAGGACAAGAAAGAGAATGAGGAGAGGGACAAACTCACAAGGGAAGAAAGAGGGAGGCAATTTTGAGAAACTAAGTCAACTACCTTTCAATTACAAAAATCCCAAACTGAGTCGTAATTATACAGTTACATGCCCTAGAATAAAAAGAAGCACAACACGGAATGGAAACCTACTCAATACTGGAACCATCTAAAGGAAGAAATAAACTGAATTATAAAGTAAGGATCTGTTTGATAACTCACCAAGTGTTTTGAGCGTTTCTGGAAGTAGAAACACTTTCCTAGGAGTTTGATAAAACTTGCTTCTGGTTTATTAGAAAATATGAAATGTAAGAAAATATATGAAATTTGCCATTGTTATGTTTAGAGCGCCAAATTCCATAGATAACCCTTCTCAAATTGTCTCACTTTAACCCAACCAACACCAATTTTTCTTTTGTTGTTGCATCGAAGTGTTCTCAAAGCAAAAAAATTCATAATTTCAATTTATGTTGCAAAAATCATGCGAAAATAAACAGTTTTCGGCCACTTTTTCTGCTTCTCAAAGCAAGAAACACCAGAAACTGTTTTTTGGTGGGTAACAAATAGGTCCTAAATAATCCCAAGCAAAATAAGCTACATATCTACTAAGCTTCCTAAAGTAAAATAAGCTAAATGTTGCACGTTAATTCCAGATAACTTCTATAAATCTAACATCAACTACATCCTTCAATTATATTTATAACCTTTTTTTTCTTAAAAATATATTTTCCTAAAACAGAATTTTCAAAGGGGGGGGGGGGAATGTGATAATATGTCAAGTTAATATATGTTAAACACCATTGTCCAATCTAAGCCATGATGTTCGAATATTTTTTTAATGTCAAAATTTTCAGATTTTTCAAAAATAATTTCTGAATGCAAAAATTGAAAATGCATAGGAAGAATATTCTATTTTAGTTTAAACGAAGAAGATTAACATAACTGTAGGAAATATAATTTCAGCTGACTATGATTTGTAAAATCACGTTAATTCATTGATGGGAATTAATCAATTAATAATAAGTAAATAAGTAAATAAAAATACTTCAAGGGGAATCTAGAAAATAAGTAGATTTGCTGCTTGTAGCCATATTTGAAGGTACACATTATCTTCTTCTTCTTCTTGCAATAGTATATCAACTAGAACTGCATAATGGTTGGCCAAAGCAAAGGGGCATTGCATGTCTGCATGTGAACCTGCTTTGACTAATAACAGGAAATGTGAGTGTAATTAATGTAAGAAAATCATTGAGGGGGAGGTGGGAACACCAAACCCAAATGGCATCTTGCTGGTGATGACAGAAACTTCACAAGCTCCCTTAATGTCCCAAATTATAAAGAAGGCTATGGCAACACATATAAGGGACAGGGAATAACTTAAGCGGAAAAGAGGTAAGACAGAGATAAGTTTGGTGATGGATGCCTAGAGCTAAGTTAGGAAAGGGATTATGGCTGCCAGAAGGGAAATGGATTCAAATCTAAGGAGACCAAGTTGAAGAACAAAGAGACCTTTAAGATGGACCAGGAGATATTGATACAAATGTTCCAACGAATTGGTTCATCCAAACCATGGTTTGAGATCTCGATCTCGACAAGGATCTCGGTCCCTCAAAAAACTGAGATCTCACGAGATCTCAGCTGAGATTTGGTAAAAAAATCCCACCTCAACTCAAACTAACATGGGCCCATCTCTGTGGGTATTAGAACTCAGTTTGGGCTGGAATCTGGTATTTCACCTATTTTAGGCCTTCTAAACTTAGTAGTGGCCTTAGATTTGTGAGAAACAAGTGTATAAATGAGTTCCAACTCAACCCTAACTTTGAAACTGATACACTGGAGTAGTGAACATAAAGACTTATACAACATGAAATACACTACCATTACTTGAGATAAATGGAAACAAAGGTTTAAAGTCAAATAATGCACCAAACATGTTTACTTATTCATAATTTCACATTACAACATCAGTATGCTTATAAGTTGCACTACAAGATTACAAGAGTAAAATCAATGAGGCAAGTTTGAGGGAAAAAAACTCACCTTGCTTTAAGATTTGATTCAAGATCAATAGATCTTTGTTGTACATGAGCTAAACACCTAGTTGATGCAACCTAGGTAGAGATCCAACCAAGTTTCCAGTGAAAAATCCGATGGGATCACCAAAACTAGCCAAGGGGAAGTTGTGTTGACCTAGGTCGAGATCAAGATATCTCAACTCCTCTCGATTGAGTTGAGGCATTTTTAAAAGTGTTGCTCAGCTAAAATCTCGACTCGACCAAGATATCTGCTGAGATTTTGAACTATTTTGGTTTCACCTTGTATCTAGCCTCAAGGTCACAACAAAGCAAGATCTCGATTGAGATCTCACAAGACCTCGAACTATGATCTAAATAGGCTAGAGAAGAAGCAAAGCAACAGCCACAGCTACATCAAAGGATAAGGTTGAGATAAAAAGAGCTAGAGTCTCTATTCTGGAGGATTTAGAGTTTGGGGTGGCCCACCCCCAACCATTGACCCAGATATCAAGGTCTTCAATCAAATACTACCCTCACTCCAAGACAGGACTGGGAACACAAGAAACTAATACAGATGTAGACAAGTATAAAGGAGAAAATGGAGATTACTTTCTCCAAGTGAACTTTCAAACACAGCATCCTAGGCAATGCCTCTATATGCCCATAGAGCATACTACCAGAATGGTAAGATGAGGCAGGCAAGCTGACCAGCAATGCTGACAAAAATATGAGATGCATAACTTTTGGTTGTCCCACCTCAAGCCAAAGTACTTGGAGCACACTCAAGAGCTAAACTTGATGTGGAGCACTAACAACCAGGGAACGAAGTTTCGGCGAGAATCCCCAGTCCGAAACAAACAACGGCGAAATCTCGCCGAGATTTCCGAAAAATGTAAAATTCATGTATGACTCGTTGAAAAATATAAACCCCCCCCCCCATTCATTTTGTTTGAATATCAAAAGGAATATTTGAGATAAAGTATTAAAGTGCATTAATCGTACCATGCATACATATAAAAATCGATGGTTTTGAAAAAGAGAAGAGTAAAGAGCACGTCATCCTCAATTGATTTACCACACAACCACGTGGGGGTTGGAATAACCCAACGAATGCTTTTAATTTTTATTCTTATTTTAAAGCTAGTCATTCGAGGAGGTCATTCTTCATTTCTTCTTATTTCTCCTCGCACAATTGAATCACAACTTGCGAGCTCCGCTTCTACTTCCCTTGTTCTTCGCTTCCGAGCTCTCCATCCATAAGATGCAAATCGATTTATGAATACTCCTTTGGGTCTTCCTTGGGGTCTCTTCTTCCTCTTCACGTGCCGCCAGGTCCGCTTCAACAAAGGGCATCCGGTGAAGTGGGAGGAAAAAACAGAGCCCCATCAAATAAGAACGGTTCGGATTTGGTTTGGCCTTGATTTGGGATTGTGTTTAATTTTGATCTCATAACGAAATTCGGTGATAAATCGTAAAAATCGCATTCGGTGATATCTCGCCGAGATATGGCGAAAACGAAAATCCGTTGTCCCTTTTTATTTCGCCAGAACGAGCGAAAGACGATATGGAAATTGGAAATTTTTTCTTGCTAACAACTTCATCGACAATCTTATTATCAGAAAGAGAGAGAAAGAGAGAGAAAAGGAACATTTGAAATTGAAACTAATTTCTGTTTTCTTAGCACAGGAGATTTAAGAGAATAATATTAAATCACTCAAAGAAACATAGATAACATCAAGTTGCTTCACATTCAAAACAGATGCTAGAATAACAACAGCAACAACTTGCAGAAGATGATAACAAAGAAAAAAAAATAGTACCTAGAATTTGGAGCAGCGGTAACTGAGATATGTCGATCTTCACCTTCTGAAGAATGAGTTACTGAGATAGCAGTATATGATGCTGGCTCTGAAGGGCTGCTGATTTGAGAAGTCCCCTGACGTGAGTGTGCTGAATCTTGTTCACCGCCCAGGTTGTTGCGATGACGATAACGCCAATAAAGAAGAGGCAACGTTGCAACGCATCCGGCTGCATAACCCACAATCCACTCAAATAATGGGGCTTGTGGTTTCTCATCTCTTGATAAAGATAAAACAACAATGGATGCAACAATCTGGCTCACGGTGACTACCAGCTCAAAGGAAATCCACAAACCAGAATTCAACGGGCTCCTATGGCGACGGCCATACCCATCACCTCTTCTAATGGAAGAGGAGTTTCTAGAGTTCAACCCATTTGAGGAAGACTGAGAAGTAGGGGCATTTGTACCACTTGAAGATCTACCTTCATGGTGCGGCAAGTCAAGTGAAGGCAATGGATCACTGTGGGATGACCCAGATGAAGATGCATGACCACCCCTTCCAATGTCTATGACATGTTCTCTGTCACCTTGGCTATCTAGACGCTCCATTAACAACAGGAATCGGTCAGTATGGCCTTCACGGTTTGTTTCCAGTGAGGAGATGGCCATCTAAGTCCACAAGCAAAATTGGAGTTAAACAAAGCATATAATGTTACTTATACACTTCTGTCTTTCAGGAGCTCTGCCGCACTGCTCTTCTCAAACTTCAAACTTGGTATATAAGCTCACAAGTTCACAATCACAAACAGAACAACCTGCATTTAGCCCAAAAATCTGCAGAAAGCCAACACTTTTACTTGTTAAATACAAGTTCAACAGATAACATTTCCCCCCCCCCCCCTAAAGAACATAACTATTGTGCAAAGAGGTACAGTGTCACAAACCAAGAAGCTTGGAAACAAAAAAACCATTGAAAGAAATAGAAAATAGAGGCATTGCTTTCACAGAAAAACTTAAAAGACACATTGGATGCCACAACGAGATGGTACCATCATAATCGAGGCCATAATTCAAGGTAACTTGGAAAACAACGGTTTCAATGATGGTACCACAGCATCTCACTGCAAATCTTCTTAACTGATAACAATGGCTTTATATTTTTTTTAAAAATATAGATATAGTAAACATGAATTCACTTAGCTCAAAGAATTTAAAAATAAATAAATAAATTTCTAGCTCCACTAATAAAACTAGTCTGAACCAAGAATCTGTGTCAAATTTAAAATCAGTACAAGGATATTTTGAGAAGATCAAATGATCCCATCCAGGTGAAAAAGAAAAGCAACATCTGATCTTAATGTTTTTATTATCCAACCACTTCGCCATTGCAGTAGCCACTTAGTCAGTCTCGCTTAGTCAGTCTCGGAGTTGCATATACCAACCAAGAGAAAACAAATTACTGCTCTGAAAGTGGTCGAGAACAACAAAAGAAGGCCTATTGAATATAGATGATTCATTAAGCAAGAATAGAAAATAGAATCCCACATCATTAAACAATTAAGAGAACTGCACTATACATGTTAAGAAGATGAAACATGAGAAGCCATAATCCAATAAGGTGAAACATCAATTGATCGAGAATACATCAAATTCAACAAAATCTCGAACTCCACAACATGAATATAGAAGAGTAACAAGGCAAATTCTCCACGCACGGTCAACCTCCTACAGAAC
This sequence comes from Hakea prostrata, assembly GCF_041222555.1. Taxonomy (NCBI): domain Eukaryota; kingdom Viridiplantae; phylum Streptophyta; class Magnoliopsida; order Proteales; family Proteaceae; genus Hakea; species Hakea prostrata. The sequence goes on from NC_142606.1 coordinate 26,075,646, forward strand.
TGACCAGAAAATCAAACGAAATGAGAACCAAAACTAATACAAGCTCGTGAATGAAACTCATAATCCAGCTCTAGCTCTATCTTCTAGACAACAGATCAAACAGAAACCATCAAAAGCGGGAGTTTTGACTGACCCAACGAGCTTGAAGAGTTAACCGATCAAACACTGAAGACAACGAACCGATTCGAACACCAAATACACGAAGATGCATGTTTTAACATAGCCCAATTGATGAAATTAACGCGAAAGAAAGAAAGAAAGAAAGAAAAACCCTAGAGGAAGATAACGGTTTTGAATCCATTTGTACAGGAAAAAATAAAAAACCAATTCCAAATTAAGAACAGAAAATTAAAAGAATAGATTACAATGAGTAGCTGTGACTAACCAGACGCGATTGAAGAGGTAGTTGAGAGGAGAGCAGAGACAGTCTCTCAGGTTAGCTAATATATCAGTAGAAAAGAACAATCATTGTCAACCACAGTTTTCGTTAACTAGACAAAATAATCAATTAAAGCTCTAAAATCACATTTTCCTGAACAAAACCACTTCAAAAGGGCAATAAACTTTACAAAAAGTACCTCAGCACAGAGCGAATTTCAAAGCAAATATTAGCTCAGATCTGCTGCATTCTTGTCCATCAAGAACAAGGATACTTTACTTTGAACTGAACATTAAAACAACCCACAAAAAATGCATCAACAAACTCATTTGAGCTAGACAACGAGATGGGTACCTGAATAAACACAAGCAACATATCGAATAGATTCTCTAGGACCAGACATGGCTTAGAGTGGAGACGCATATCCTGGTCCTTTATTGCAACAACCATCGCAAACGGTCGCGTGTTGTACAACGACAGACGCCATTGCTAGATCTCTTCTGCTTGCTGCTTCTGCTTCCTGCTTCAAGCTATAAAATCTTCTTCTGCTTGCTGCTTCAACGTACTAGGGCTTCGTCTTCTCCTCTGCTTTCAACGTACTAGGGCATATCCTGATCATTTCAATCATGCTTTGGAATGAAAGAGCAGAGGACAGAGGGAGAGACTGTAGAAAACCAAACAAAGCTTGAAACAAACACTCTACAACTTCTTCAACCTCCTGGCTGCAGTTTCTTCAGCTTCGACTTCGTTCTCAACAGGAACCAGGTTTCTTCTTCTTCTCCTCTGCTTCTTCTTCTTCGTTCTCAACTAGCACCAACTGATTTCGATCAACAGTCCTCTTGCTTGCTGTTCTTCTTCTTCTCTCCTTCGATTTCTTGCTTGCTGTTCTTCTTCTTCTCTCGTTCGATTTTCAGAGATCGATTTCATTTCTGACGCAAAAATGAGACTGGCGGTGAAAGACCTGTTTTGGTGTATTTCAAAAGATTTTGAAAATTGAAAATGAACCCGGTTGCTTTGGTTTTTAAAATCCGTATATACGTATGCACGTATTCTGTTTAAAACCTATTAGTCATTTCGTATGGAAAAGTTATGTACATAACCCACTAAACCGCTTTTACTCAGACCGCTGGTTTATGTTAGGCCGGACCGAACCGACAAAACAGTACAAACTTAACTGGGTTTACAATTTTTTAATCCAGGGATGAAGCGCACCGTCCGATTAGATCGGACGGTGCGCTTGACCGTCAAGCGCATTTATTACGCTTGACTATAGCAACGCCCACATTTTACCTACTTTATGACCCTGACCACGTCATGTCAGTCCTTTATCGTTTTAAAGGAAAGTACCAAACGATGAGTTTCGGGTGATTAGCTTTACAACCATGAACAGCAGTTGGTTTATTTTATACATCATTATTTTCAACTCTAATTAGCTGTTTGGTTATCTGACCAATCCCAAAAATCTCTTTTCTAGGGAAGGTGAAAAGGTACCTAGAAACCTAGTTTTCTTTTATTTCTGTCGTGTTGGAGCATCAAATATTGGTAATATACATTTTGTGCTGGATTCCAAACTCTGTTTCGTTTCATGTTTGATTTAGAGCAAAATTCCAATTTGATCTTGGTCAAACGATCTGACGAAAATTAATTGCTTTCCCCCTTTTGTATGTTTTCACTTTCCATGCAACTAGACAGAATAGATTTTTCTGATGACGGTCGTATCTTCAGGTGTGTTTTTCACTAGAAATAAAAATTATCCTCCCCCACTCCCCCGTCTCAAGGTCTTTTTAATGCCTCTCAGGAATACAAAACATAATATCCTAATATGAATCAGCAATCGGGCAGTATTAAATCATTAAAAGGTCCAAACCAGAAAAAAAAAATCTTCTGCTGTGCACATCTCTCTGTTGTGCACAGCAGTGTATTTTTTATATCAGATAAAAGGCTGAGATTAAAAGTTTAATTTTAAATTTAAAAAGTCAAAAATAGCACTTTAGTTTCTTTGTTTTCTCAGTCTTTTATTCAGTATATATGGACACTGCTATGTACGGCAAAGAATGGAACCTTAAAAAATTAAGGAAAAAAAGAAGAAGATGGATACTTATAAAGATGCAATTCTATAATTGATTGAAAAATGGTAAAAAAATGTTGGAATATATAAAGCCTCTTGGAGTCCTAAATTGCACTTTAGGTGTTAGAATATTAATAAAATATTCCACATGAGGCAGGCTTTATTGATTATATCTTATTCTAATTTGGTTTCTTTATTTCGTCTAATAAGTGTGGAGATATACGGTTATTGGAACTTTGATATGGACTAGCTGGTGTGGCACTACAAGAAAATAAGGCTTTAGAGGATTTTGATAAATGCCTTTATAGCTTTAAAAATGCCTCTAATACTTTTAGAGGCATTTTCTATAAGTGCTGTATAAAGGCATCTATAGGTCGTGTCACAAAAGACTGAGCCTTTTAGAGGCATTTGTTAAAAACTATAAAATGCCTCATGTTTTAGAAACACATTTTTAGTAGCATTTGTAAAATGCTCTCAAAAGTCTTTTATTACATTTACAAAATCCCTCTAAAGATTTCTTGTTATTGTTAATTTCAACTGTAAAAAATGTTTTGAGGTATTTATATTACAAATAGAGGTTTTTTCACTCTTGCTTCTAAAGATATTTTTTAATTTTTGTAGGCAATTGAATAATGCCACTAAAAGATACTAATTTTTCTTCTTGTCTCGTACATTTTTATTTTTCCTTGATCTATAATGTCACACCCCATCCATTCGGATCCAATCATACCCTAATACCCGTGGGGGTGATACAATGCAAGACCTAGGTTCAGTGACAATTTCAAATAACATGTGATATAGTAAAATCAAACGGACAAGAATAAATCTAGTTTCTCATATAAAGTTATCAAAACTGAAATAATGATTACATCATCCATTACTTCAAAATAAAATATATAACATCAAAGTTTTGAAAAGAAAAGAGGATAGTTTCCTTTATAGAGGAAAAATAAACTAGACTAATTTCCTAGTGGAATTCAACCCCATAAGGACAATCTTAACACTGACATGAAGCTCCATGCACGTCCACTTCTTATTCGATCACTCTTTCAAGAAGATATATCAGCAACGAATCCTCCATTTGGAAAAAGTCCTCATAACTTGCAGTATAATCTAATAGAAAAAGACATATGAAAAGGAATGAGTTCAATAGAACTTAGTGATGTCAACTCAACATCATATCATGCATTAATTCACAAGATTCCACACCACACATATAACATGAATATCGATAATGTAATTAATGACAATGATATGATATATGAATGATTATGATATTATGATCCCAACTCTATCATGAAGTCTCTATGGTAGACATGCATTACGTCATACATCAGACTTCTTTGGGCAGTCTTAATCACTCTTCCCTCTTGGAACTCAAGCATGTCTGTTGGGTTCTCCACGGTTGTTGGGTAAAGTCCTGCCAAGCCATGGTTGGGGATTAGGTCACCACTCTCTCACATCAACATTGGTATAAGATCTGGCACGTGTTAAGGATAATCCTAGGCCCAATGCAAAGTCATAAGGTCTCATACTACATATGGTCCAGATACTTCCCCTATGGCACAAACCAACTCGGTTCAGTATCTTTTTCCACCTATGAATGGAATCCTCAACGAGAGGCATCTGTTGGATCACATTCCTTAACCCAACGATCAACCACATATAATTGACAAGATGCTCTCCATGTCCTTTCACGGGATGGTTACCGGTCTTAAGCGCCCAGGAGCCCTTATCTATTATATGCAACCCTACCTCTCTATGATGATAGTGGGCTTGTTTGGCACATAGGTTATTGGTTAACTGGTTTCAATACCCCTGCCAAAAGGGTAGTAGTCTCATGAGGTCACCTAACCAAACATTTCTAGACATGCCCTAGGTATGTCAATAAGTAATCAGGGAAGTCGCCAAAGGCACCATAGGAATGTGTCACCATACCACATCCATAGGTGTCCAGTGACAGAAATGCCAAAAGGGCATTCCCCATTTCCCAATCACAAACTAGGCAATCACATAGGTCACTAGGGTAATGGGGTGAACCCACAACCCTACTAAGAAACATAAAACAAAATGAGTAATTTAATTCAACATCATCCATATATTTTTTTATCAATAATTTAAAACAATAGAAAATCTCAATCCATCCAATCTCATCCATCTCATACATTCTCATATCACCATTCAAAGAAAATTGAAAATTAGAAGCAAACATATTTTCTTACCTTTAAACAGTCACACAAATAACCACAAGATAATATTAAAGCAATTCAAGATATCAATAATGAAAATTAACTAACATCATTATACATGTAATATAAGGTTAAGTATATTCCTCACCTTTCACTTTGATCCTTTCTCCAAAATCCCAAAATTCACTCCCACAAGTTGGTGACTAAAGATATATAAACTTATTCATGCAAAAGAATTAATAATCACAAATTAGATTCTATTTGGGTTTCAAAGGATATCCCAAAATCTTCCCACGAAAACAGAATCATAACCACTAGTTTAAAAAGGGTATTCTCAACCTCATTAGTGAATGGTCTCAAATTCACCGCCGATTCGAAGTCTAATCGAAACGAAACTTTAGAAAAGTCTAATCGGCAGCCAAAGGATCTTACGGGTACCTTCAATTTGATCCAATTTCATCTTGATCAAAAAGCCTTAAATTGGCTCTCCTAAATCACCCATGGGTGACTGGGAGAGTCAAAATGCAAAATCTTTCGCAAGAGGACAAACCATTACTCTTATATTAGAAAGGAAATACTAAAACAAGAGAACAAGGGTAACAAAAATCCTAAAATGCACCCACAACCACAATTCCACGGATAAAGAGAAGAGAGTTGTCACATAACTATGTCTAAGAGAATGATTAAAGAAACCTCACTTTTCCTAATGTTTTCGCGAAGATTCGAATCACAAAACACCTTCGGAAGGATGGGAACAGCTCTTCTCCTTGGTTTCTCCTCTTCCTGCAGCCTCAACCTAGTTCTAGCATAAAGAAATGGGGTTATGGGTGAGTTATAACTTAAAATAGGGCTAAAAAACCCGAAATTCTGTTTTTTTTTCCCCGAAACAGAAAATGGGTGGGGGGTTGTTCACCCAACCGGCCCAACCGACCGGTCCATAGTTGGACCCCAAACAGACTCTGATTCTGGTGATTTTGGCTTGATGGAAAGGTCTTTCGACGATCTTCAATTTGATACATTATTCGTGTTAATCAAATCTTGCATCTCTAGTCTATGGATGTTCCAAAATCACCCTTTATACACCATCATGAATAATCTTCTCTCTTCACTTAAACTCTAGGAGAGTTGTTGAGTCATCACAATTGTCATCCACCAACATTGGTTCCATTTCCAATCCTTTGGGCTTGACGTGAATGGCCCACAGTTGTCGCCGACTCAAGGCCCAAGTTCTCAATCTTGAAACCACGGGTTAAAGAGGTAGAAATTCGAGGGATTTCACATTCCTCCCCCCTTAAAAGAAATTTCGTCCCCGAAATTGAGGTGCCTGAGGTGCCAAAGAGGATAGGATGCTTCGCCCGCATTTCATCTTCTTTCTCCCACGAGGCTTCTTCTACTTTGTGATTCTTCCACCTAATCTTCACCAAAGGAATGGTTCGATTTCGGAGTTTCTTGTCCTTTCGGTCCAATATCTCGGCAACCTCTTCTTAATAAAACAAATCCACACTCAATCCTTTAGGTTCCTGTGGTAATAGGTGTTTCGGGTTCTCTATGCAGTGACGAAGCATAGAAACATGGAACACACTATGTACACCTGCCAAAGATGTCGGAAGTGCCAACCCATATCCAACCGGTCCCACTTTCTCTATAATCTCAAAAGGACCAACATATCTTGGACTGAGCTTCCCATTGATGTTGAACCTCATCACACCTCTCATTGGTGAGACTTTTAGAAAAGCCCTTTCGCTTACTCGAAATTCAAGTTTTGTCCTTATTTTTATCTACATAAGACTTCTACCTAGACTAAGCTACCTTGATTCTTTCTATAATCAAGTCAACCATAGCTCTAGTGGCTTTTATCAACTCAAGGCCCAAAACTCTTTGTTCTCCAGCTTCATCCCAACTTCCACTCATGTCAACTACAAAAGCACGAAGCATGTCTTCCAAGATCTGAATGATTCTTTCAGATTGTCTATCCGTTTAGGGATGATGAGCTGTACTCAAACTCAGTTGGGTACCCAAAGCTTTTTGCAAACTCTTCCAAAATCTCTTTTCTAAGATCTTCATCCATTGGTACACATATTCTTCCTCTATACACTAGAGCATTATCGGTGGATAAAGAAAAATCAATCACCTCTCAAGGATCCGAAGAAATCTTCTCTTAGGGTAGGCCTTGCTATCAAAGCGGCAAGGATCACATCAAAACCTTCTAGTACAATCTCCAACTCTAACTCCATGATAGAGTTCAACAAAGGCTTACTAAGAACATTAAGATCAATCACTCCTTGAGTGTTCTTCCTACTTAAGGCATCGGACACTACATTTACTTTACTCGGATGGTACTGGATATCACAATCGTAGTCCTTTACTAGCTCCAACCACCGACATTGTCTCATATTCAACTCCTTCTAAATTTCAAACTCTTATGGTCAGTGAACAATGGCTATCTTTTCTCCTTAAAGATAGTGGCACCATATTTTCAAAGCAAAGACCACCGCAACCAACTCAAGATCATGAGTAGGATAATTGTGTTCATAATCCTTGAGTTTCCGTGATGCATAAGCTACCACTTTCCCATGTTGCATCAAAACACAACCAAGGCCGATCTTTGATGCATCAGTGTAACCGTCAAGCCTCCAGGGTTATTAGGTACAGTCAAAACCAGTGCATTAGTCAATCTCTTCATCAATTCTTGGAAGTTCTTTTCACATGATTCACTCCACACAAACTTCATACCTTTCTTTGTCAATTTTGACATCCGGGTGGATAACCTAGAGAAGCTTTCCATAAACGTCCTATAGTATCCAGCAAGTCCCAAGAAACTTCTAATTTCGGTAACTGGCTTAGGTTGATCCCAATCCGCCATTGCCTTGACCTTATCTGGATCCACTTTGAGTCCATCCATAGATACAACATAACCCAAGCACAGTACTTGTGAAAGCCAAAACTCACACTTGGAAAACTTCGCATACGGCTTCTTCTCTCTCAACCTTTGCAAAGCAAACCTTAAGTGTTCGACATGCTCTTTCTAATCCTTAGAATAAATTAGGATGTCATTGATAAAACTATTATAAATTTTTCTAAGACATCATGAATTATCCTATTCATCAAATCCATGAAAGCAACTGGTGCATTAGCCAGTTGTCCAAGTGATGCCATTCGGCCTTACAAATCCCATCGTTCTCATACTTCCATCCTTCTTCTCCATGAACAACACCGAAGCTCTCCAAGGAGATACACTAGGTTGGATGAAACCTCTGTCTAGTAACTCTTTTAGTTGGCCTTGAAGTTCTTTCAACTCCATGGGTGCCATCATGTATGGTGCTTTGAATACAGGTGCAGCTCCAAGTACCAGTTCAATGGCAAACTCCAACTCTCTTTCAGGGGGTATTCTAGGTAGTTCATTAGGAAAATGTCCTTGAAGTTCTTCACTACTTCAACGTCTCCAATGGACTCCACTTCCTTCTTTTCTTTTATGGAAGCCCAAAGTTTAGCACCCCTACTAGTTCCTTTGTTTGGAGTGCCACCGCTATAGTCTTCTTCACAATGTTTTCCCAAATCACCTTGAAACTTGAAAACATGGCCATCATCGAGATGAAATCGAACTTTCTCCTCAAAATATGAGATGACTGCCTTATGAGTTGTCAGCCAATCCATGCCAAAGATTGCACTAAAGTCCTTCATATCCAACTTCAAAAGTGTGCAAGTCCAATACATCCATCTCTTGTATCAAACTCCAGCAAACCAATGAGCTAAAAGCAAGCATGAAAACCAATTGAAGCACATGAAAGGATTCCCCAAAAAATAAATTTCTTCAAGGGGTCTTTGGAATCAGGGGCCCAATTTTTTTTTTTTTTTTTTTTTTTTTGAAATCCTTCATGTGCACAGGGCGCAGCCTCTGCGCCTATCACGTGCGTGCCCAAAAAGCCCCCAAACAACACTTCTTCCACTTTTTCAACTCTTTCCACTTTTTCACCTTCTCTCTTGCTTCGGGGGTGAGTTCTACTACACTTCTAGCTCATATCTAGCCACCTGCGACGCTCGAATGTGAAATTTGACGGCATCATCTCGCGAAACCAAAAGTAAGCTATTTCCACACACCATCTTCACTTTATATGTGGGATATCCCCATTGATCTCACACATTTCATTCAGTGTGCAGCACCTCGAGGTGTCCAACCTTGGGTATGGGCGTCTCTTGACCCATATCTTTAGACACTTCGGGGCGGATCTCACCAACACGGAGAAATTGAGGGACAAAATGGGAGAACTTCCTTCATCCGTAATGCCTCCGCCTCCACCCAGGCATTAGAGACCATGGTTCCACCTTCTACTATCGCAGATGCCCCGGGTTACTTCACTCAGCTTTATTATGTTTCTAACACATTTTATTATGCGTGTTTGTCCACGCTCTTCACTTGATATTGGGTTGTAATATTTTAGAACTTAATTATTTTATCAATTATGCACTTTAATGTTTCATATATTTTATTGTGCTTTATGCTTTCTTTTAATTAATGGCATTCGTGACTTTGTGTTTCATATACTTATTGTATCTTATTCAAGTTGGATTCATTATGCAACATTATAATAAATTTTATAAGTTCATGTTGAGCCTATTATTCACTTCTATTTGGTAGAGTCATTTATGGATTGATGACTCAAGTTGCCCCTGTTATATCACATAGAGTTAGGACTTGTATAAACTTGGGCTTTGATACCACTTCCTTCTATCACACCCACCTAGCCGGATCCAGTCATACCCGAATACCTGTGGGGGTGATACACCGCAAGACCTAAGTTCAGTGGCAATTCCATACAACATATGAAATAGTAAAATCAAACAGGCAAGAATAAATCAAGTTTCTCATATAAAGTTATCAAATATGAAATAATGATTACAATCATCCATTACTTCAAATCAAAAGGTATAAGTATATAACATCAGAGTTTTGAAAATAAAGGAGGGAAGTTTTCTTCACAGCAGAAAATAAACTAGACTAATTCTCTAATGGACCCCAACTCCATAATAATAGTTTTAACACTGGCATAAAGCTCCATGTGCGTCCACTTCTTCTTCGGTCACTCTTTCAAGAAGATAGGTCGGCAACGAATCCTCCATTTGAAAGAAGTCCTCATAAATTGCAGTACAATCTAATAGAAAAAGATATATCAAAAGGAATGAGTTCAACAGAACTTAGTGAGGTCAACTCAACATCAAATCATGCATTCATTCACAAGATTCCACACCACATATATAACATGAATATCGATAATGTAATTAATGACAATGATATAATATATGAATGATTATGATATTATGCTCCTAACTTTATCATGAAGTCTCTATGGTAGACACGCATTACGTTATACACTAGTCTTCTTTGGGTGGTCTCAATCACTCTTCCCTCACGGCACTCAAGCAAGTCTGTTGGGTTCTCCGTGGTTGTTGGTTAAAGTCCTGCCAAGCCATGGTTGGGGATTAGGTCACCACTCTCTCACATCACCATTGGAATAAAATCTAGTGCATGTCAAGGATAATTCTAGGCCCAATGCAAAGTCATACGGTCTTGTACTATATATGGTTCAATATCTTTTTCCACCTATGAATGAAATCCTTAACGAGAGGCATCTGTTGGATCCCATTCCTTAACCCAGCGGTCATCCACATATAATGGACAAGATGCTCTCCATGTCCTCTCACGAGTTGGTTACCGGTCTTGAGCCCCCAGGAGCCCTTATCTATTATATGCAACCCTACCTCTCTATGATGATAGTGGGCCTACTTAGCACATAGGATGTCACATCCCTCCAACCGGTACCCTATCTGGAATACCCGGAGGTGTGTTTAATAGCCCTGAAGATCAAGTTTAAGAATGAACATATCCACTTAGCACAATAACATAATCGAAAGCAAGAACAAATCATTGTATTCAAGTAATTCAATAATAAAATCAAGAAAAGGATCTCAGAAGACTCACAAAAGAACATCAGAGTGAGAAAATAATGATACCAAATCAAACGATAACTGTAGAGTATAGTGGAAATATACTCCACAAACAAATGCGGAAGGTAGATCAAAATCTAAAGCAAAGCCTAAGCTATTACATCTGAAAATTAAATACTAAAAGAAAAAGGAAATGGTTCCAACAACTACTTTCTCGACTTATAAAGAGTATCTTCATAAACATAAACTTTCGAAATCAAGCACGATCACTCCCACTCCAAGATAGGGGTAATCCTGGTGCGCAACATAATCACACAAGGAACCTTCACCGTTATCTTCGTAACAGCTAACACCTTGTGTATTGAATTGGTCACACGTCGTGGCTTCAAAGTCTTGGTTCTCAAAGTCATTAGTACTTGCAATACAATCAAAAACATGTCCCCCGAAAGGTAAGCTCAAAAAGAACTTAGCAAGTATCCAATCACAATAAACATCTTCATACACAATCCAAGGCAAACATAAATGCAATGATATGAAACAATAAATGCAAGTATGCTTCTAACTCTATATATGTATGTTGGTCTCAATTGGTAGACACGCTTTAAGTCATAGCACCATACTCCTCTAGGTAGGTCTCAAATCACTGTCCCTCAGCCTTCCCGGCATCTTGGGTTCTCCGTTTGGTAATTGGGTCCTGAATCCTTCCCGAACATACCATGGCTAGGGTTTATGTCATCACTCTCTCACATCACCATTTGGTCTGAGTATTGGCACGTGTACAGGGTTAATCTTAGCCCAATGCAAATCATCTCTTGAGTCATATCTACTTAGGTTAGATACATCCATTCCTCGCTTCCTGCGATCCTTTCCAGTACCTTTCCCACTAGAGTCACCGTCTCTTTCTCGGCTACGTAGACCCTTTAACCCTATTTGTCACATCCCCCCAGCCGGTACCCTAACTGGCATACCCGGGAGTGTGATCCACAGCCCCGAAGATCAAGTATCGAGGAAATCATCCTCCCACATATACAATAACATAATCATAAACAGTAATTAATCAAGGTTTAATATTATAAACAAAAGATTTAACTCAAGAAAGAATAAATGATATAATCAGAGTGCGGAAAAGATACCAGATATCCGAAGATATCAAGATAAGTAAAGTGAGGCGGAAACTCACTTCACAAACATAGCGGAACATAGAATGAAAGTTTAAAATGAAATACAACTGAAACCAATGTACTAATAAATAAACTAAGAATATGAGTCTTCAAGTTTACAGATGACGTCTTCATAAGTGTGGACTTCATCAATCCAACGGATCTGTTCTAAATCTATGCTGCCTTCAAAAGTAGTACGCAGCTTGATCGGCCGGGGGATCATCAGAGTAAGCTTGATCGTCGCCAACACCTTGCGTGTAATACGCTTCATCGGCTTGTGCTTCATTGTACTGCTCGTCATAATAATCTGACACCTGCAGGATAATCTAACAAGAAAATATACAAAAAAGGAATGAGTTTCTAAGAAACTCAGTAAGGCAAGTTAATCCATAACATCATAGATAACATGTGGCAAAACATAACATGATGCAATGCAATATGGAACAGATAAAGTATGAATGCATCTAAACTCTATGTATGCTGGTCTCTATGGTAGACATGCTTTAAGTCATAGCACCGTACTACTCTGGGTAGGTCAGTCACTCGGCTCCAGTAGGCAGTGGGTCCGGGCATCCCTCAGGACAAACCATGGTAAGGGGTTAAGTCAACACACTCTCTCACAAGAATTTGGCATAAGTACCGGCGCATGTCAGGGAAAAGCCTAGCCCAATGCAAGTCATCTAGTCAGTTATATCATGTCAAATCCGGATACTTTCCCTATGGCACCGACCAACTCGGTTCCGTATCCTTCACACTAGAGTCAGCGTATCCTATGGCACCGATCAACTCGGACTACGAACTCATCAACCCTATTGGTTATCCACATATGGTAAACGGGAAGCTCTCATGTCCTCTCACGGGTTGGTTACAGGTCTTGAGCGCCCATGAGCCCAAGTCTAGCCATATGCAACCCTCCAATAAATGGTCCCCACAATATGATTCCCGTCCTCTCACGGGTTGGTTACCGGTCTTGAGCGCCCATGAATCACATTCGCTACCACGGGTCGTTCGGTCTCAATACCCTTCCGATTCGGGCCTGATATAACAGGGGTAAATCCTAGCCAAACACTACTAGACATCCCTAGGTATGACAACCAATGATTTGGGAAAGCGTCGATGGGCATCTTCGGAGAACATCCCATACTATTCCCTCCGATGTCCAAGGACAGAAGCGTCAAAAGGACACTCCCCAATCCCAAACCATACCTAGGCAAACACATTCTCAGATCAGTCATGACATACACAACCAACAGTTCATCATATACAAGAGAATGTAAAAGCAAAATCAGATTAAGCAGTAATAATTAACTCATATAACATGAATAATAAAAAGGATAACATAAACAAGTGCTCTTTGTTCTCACAGTAGGAGATCAGAATTAAAATACAATACAAGTAGGTAATACCATTGTTTCATAAAGTAGAAACCAGAGAACAAGCAATCTATGTAGTTAAGGAATCAACTGTCCTTACCTGATTATCGAAGAATATGATCCAAAAATCAAAGAGAGCAACTCCAAACTTAGCAAATAGACTCCTAACAATCATAGATACAACATTAGGAAAGATGCCTAAAAGATCAGAGAGAAAACGAATCAAATCGGGCGACAAACGAAGCTACTGACTCCTTTGGTCGAGTGCCCCACTCGACCAAGGAGTCGACCAAGCAAGTCAGTACGGAATTGTACAGACTGCTTTGGCCATAACTTCCTCGTTTGAAGTTGGATTGATCCGAAATTCGAAGGGGAACTTCCTAAGGTATATTAGGATCATATAGTAAAATAAAAACATCAAGTCATGGGGAAAATTTGGGTTCTTGATCTAACCCAAGAAATTAGGGTTTCAACCTTATGGTTCTCATAAGAAGGTTGAGATCACAGAATGAAAGAAAAATAATTAATTGGCCAAAAGCAATAAGAAAATCATAGGAAGGCTAATTTAGGTTAACAGAAACATTGCCCATGAGGTTTCCCTCGCATGGGAGGTTAACAAGAGTTTCCAGAAGATCATACTAGGGTTAGGGTTTCAAGAAAATCTTCGGCTAGGGTTGAGATCATGATGATGATCATAGACCTCAAAGAAACAAAGGAGATCACGAAGGGATGGTTGCAAGGATGCAGCATCAACTTCCTGATCTCAATCAAGAACAAGATCAAGAAAAGAAAATTAATAATTCAGAAGAGATACTAACCTTGAATTGTAAGAACAGCGATAAGAGGCTTCAGATCTGCAGAGGAGTCTTCGAAATCACCAGAGAGAGTTTCGGAGAGGTGTTCTCACGTTCACAAAGTGTTTAGGAGGCAGCCGTAACAAAGAAATACGAAGTAGGGTTTAAATAAGAGTGAAAAACCCTAAAATTACAATTTCTCGGATTTCACCTTCCTTTGGTCGAGTGCTTGGTCGAGTGGCCCACTCGACCAGTCAGTCGACCAAGGCAGACAGTAAGGAATAATCAGGGATTTGGAGGATCAAATGGGCTTTAAACCTTATGGGCTTTTGCATACACATCAAGTAACATGTCAAGTGTGAAGAAATACCTTCAAACCAAGTCAGATAATACTCCAAGTCCTTCAACTAATCTCATCTTCAGACAACTGCAGCTTCCTTTCCAAATCTACACAGACATCCAAGTATGGAACTCCATCAACAACATCCATGGGTTCAGAGTCAAACACCATGTCTTCTACTGAGATGGCCCATAGTTGGCTTCTTTCTTTACTCCGGGTCTTCGGACCTAAAAACAACCGGGTTACCGGGTCAAAGTCAGGGTTAGGTTAGGGCTGGGTTTCACACTATTGGTCATCCAAAATTAGTAAACGGGAAGCGCTCATGTCCTCTCACATGTTGGTTACCAATCTTGAGCGCCCATGAGCCCAAGTCTACTACTGCAACCCTACCAATGAATGGCCCCCACAATGTGATTCATGTCCTCTCATGGGTTGGTTGCCGGTCTTGAGCGCCCACAAATCCTCATTGCTGCCATGGGTCACTCGGTCTCAATTCCCCTTCCGATGGGGTCAGATATGACAGGGGTTTCCTAGCCGAACACTTCTAGAGATGCCCTAGGTATGTCAACCAGTAGTCAGGGAAAGAGTCAAAGGGCACCATAGGAAAGCGTCCCATACCACTTCCACTAGTGTCCAAAGACAGAAACGCCAAAAGGGCATTCCCCATTCCATAACCACAACCTAGGCATTCACATCATATCATGATTCCATACATATCACATTCACTTCATACTCCAAATCACATTCACAACATTAAATCATAAATTCTAATATGTAAATCTCAATATGAACATACTACTACAGTTACAGAAGTAATATAATGTAAAGGAAATAAAACAACATTAGCTAACTCATGCATTCGAATCATATCATAACAAGGTATGTAAATATGCAAATTGTGAGTGGAATACTCATCTTTTATTCCAAAATTATAATCTTCAAGTAAGAGATCAGAGAACAATTCCAAAATCACCTAAACAAGCTTGAGAAAACATGTATAGACTATAAGAAGTAATTCCAAAATATTGGAGTTGAAACGGAGACAAAACAGGGGAAAATCTGTTGTCAGCAACCCTTTGGTCAATGGTCCTTGGTTAATGGGATCGACCAAATCATCGACCAAGCAGATACAGTATGGACAGAATACACTAAATTGGTCATAACTTCTTCATTTGAGTCCAATTACTCCGAAATTTGAAAGGAAATTCCATAACAACATACTAAGACTATCTATGAAGGTTTAAACATCTAATAAGGTCAATAGAATAGAATTCTAACAAAACCCCTATTCGGCGAAAACCACAAATCAACACGAAAAGGATAGAATGAATGGGGATTCATTCAAAGAGATAGAAGACAGTAGATCAGTAATAGAAAACTAATAAGAAACAAGTCTAACACTAATTAGAATAAAAACTACAGTAAGAATAGGTCATGCTATCAAAACTAAATTAAAAACAAGGAGAATCACCATATGGCCTCAAGGAAAGCATAGAGTGAATGAGGATTCACTCTAAAACAAAGGAGATCAGAGGTTGGGTCATTACAGTAGTGTAATACCTTCCTTATGATCAAAACAATAAGAAACAACAGTAAGGAGAAGAGATTACAGTAGTCGGTGATAGATTACTAACCTTGAATGAGAGAAATCAAAGTAGAAACTTGGTGAAATGCTTGGGGATCTTCCTTGGCTTTAGGAGGAGGCTCTAGGGTTCTTCTCACATTCTCCAGGACTTTAGAGGCCAAACAATTAGGTTTAGAATGAGGTTGCAATATATAGAGGATCCATAATCCAAAACTTCCAAAAATAACAAATTCTGTTTTTGGAGTTGCTTTGGTCGATGTTGCTTGGTTGATTGGATCGACCAAAGGGTCTCCCTTTGTCAACTTGTTGAACTTTGGATCTCCAGGGTCAAAACCGACACTTAGGCCTTCAACCAACTTAGGAAAAGGTCTGACCTGACTTCCTAGGACCTTCTAAAGCTATCCATACTGAACTCAAGGTCCACCTTCAAGGTCAAACACCATTCAAGTCACTTCTTTATCCAAAATTGTCACATCCACCCAGCTGATACCCCATCAGGCATACCCGGGTATGTGATCCACAGCCCTAAGGATCAAGTATCAAGCAACCATGCCTCCACATACACGATAACACAATCATGAACAATAATAATCATGGTAAAAGCATATAATAAAAGAATCATGGATAAGATAAACAGATAATCAGAGTGTGGAATAAAATGATACCAAAAAATATATATAATCCAAAAAGAGAGAGAGAGTGAGCAGAAAGTCACTCCCTCAATGGCAGCGGAAAGTAGATAATTCAAGTTAAGTTACAAATCCAAAACTTAAGGAGTATATCAATGAAAGTTTAATTACAGATCCAGGTTCCAAAAGAACAACATAAAGCCTAAGCTAAGGTCTCCTTGGTTTTATACAATGTGTCCTCATAGGTGTACATGAAGGAAACTAAGCAAGGCCTCTCCCACACCAAGGTCGGGCTAATCTTGGTACGGAGGGTAATCACCCTCGGCACCTTCACAATAACTTTCATAATGGCCAAGACCTTCAGTGTAGTATGCGGGATCCTAGTCCGCCTTGAGGTATGAGCCATCATCTTCTTCGGTACCTGCAGAGAAGTCTAACAAAACAATTATACAAAAAGGAATGAGTTCAAAAGAACTCAGCAAGGCAGTTATTCCATAATACATAAGTCATATGATACAAAACATAACATGATGCAAAATGATATGAGACAGATGATGCAAATATGATTCTAACTCTACATATGCTAGTCTTTATGGTAGACATGCTTTAAGTCATAGCACCATACTTCTGTAGGTAGGTCTCAATCGCTAAAGCTGGTGGGAATTGGGTTCTGCATCCCTCGAGACATATCCATGGCTGGGGTTTAAGTCACCACTCTCTCACATCTCCATTTGGTCTAAGTATTGGCACATGTCACGGTAAAGCCTAGTCCAATGCAAGTCATCTACTCAGTCATATCATGTCAGATCCAGATACGTCCATTCCTCACCCCTAGCGATCCTTTCCGGTATCCTTCACACTAGAGTCAACATAGTCCCGGACTATGGACTCATCAACCCTATTGGTCATCCACAAATAGTAGATGGGAAGCTCTCACGTCCTCTCATGGGTTGATTATCGGTCTTGAGCGCCCGTGAGCCCAAGTCTAGCTATTTGCAACCCTACAAATAAATGGTCCCTTTCAGGTATCCGTAGTATGATTTATGTCCTCTGACGGGTTGGTTACCAGTCTTGAGCGCCCATCAAACCAAACTACTACCACGGGTCGTTCGGTCTCAATACCCTTCCGATCGGGTCTGATACGACAAGGACATCCTAGCCATACATCTAGACAAGTCCCTATGTATGTCATCCAATAATTCAGGAAAGTGTCGATGGGCACCTTCGGAGAACATCCCATACTATTTCCTCCAATGTCCAAGGACAGAAATGTCTGAAGGACATTCCCTAATCCCAAATCATACTTAATCAATCACATGCTCAATCCCATCATATCATACATGATTGACATTTCATCATATAAAAAGAGATACAATGTAACACGATTGATCACATATGTCATTATCAAAATAAGTAAGCATGGTAATTAAAAATGATATACAACATGGTACTACTGTTATGAAGTGTATACAGCAGTCACAAGATGTCTCAAACTATTGCTAGGAAAGTAAATCTACCACATTTCAAACATAGCGGCAAGATTCACATAATTCATGTAATTATGACCATAATCGTCCTTACCTTAATCAAATCGGAAAATAATACCAAGTGTCACTAGAATAGTCCCCAAATCAGTGTTTGTACCCTAGATAACATATGTGCAACATTAGAGAAGGAAACAATCAAATCGGAGATCAAAAGGAGCAAATAGAGCAATTATAGAGTTGTTGTTCTCAGCTGGTCAACTGGCTGGTTGAGTGACTCAATCGACCAAGATGAACAGTGACAGACAGATAGTGATTTTGGTCCGAAACCGATCTTCCAAGGCTCGCATTGATCCGAAACTTGAAGGGATTGATTGTAACAGTATAAGAACATTATACAACAAGTATTAACATGATCTAATGATCCAATTAGGAATACCCAAATTAAAACCCTATGCTCTATATGCTAAACATCAAGAATTGAATTGGAATTTGTTGCAATGGCAAGGAATGATGGGGAATTAGCTAAGGAAGTGATAAGCACTAGATTAGAATAACAAACCAATAATAAATCAGACCTAGCATACATCTACACATCAGTTTAGATCAATAAGACAAGTTGGAATAAAAAGAATCATAGAAATGCAATGCTAGTGATTGAAATGGAACCATAGCATAGCAAGAATGGAAAGAAACTAATGGAGATGAAAGGGGAACCACATGACCAAGTGTTTTCAAGGTTACAGCACTTTAGTCATGGTCTCAATAGCAAGAAAGAGTAGAGGAATGAGGTTTATAGAGGATGAGAGAGAGAAATCATACCTTGAGGAAGCAATGGAGATGAAATGCAATGATGGAGACCAAGAATCTTCACAAACTCCAAGAGATAGCCTTGGGAAGCTCACTCCTCATTCTCTGGAGTCCAAGTGATTGGGGTAGGGTTCTATTCACGAGGTCCCAATAAGTAGGCTTAAAATAATCAAGAAATTTATGATTTTCGTATTTAATATTCTGCTGGTCGACTGACTAGTCGACTGGGCCAGTCAACCAAGCCATGATAGCAACTTCAAATAGGGAAATGGAAGGCCAGACTGATCCAAATTGAGTTGGGTTTTCTCCTACAAGTCAATCAACAAGTCTAGATTAGAGAAATACCTTCGAAACAAGATCGGAAGTACATCAAGTACTTCAACTAAGCTTCCCCTCTTCTAGGTGGAGTTTCTCACTGAACACTGACAGTGTATCCAAGTAAGGGGCATCGCTGTCAATATCCATAGGCTCTGAGTCATACACCAAATCTTCAACTACGAGGGCCCACAAGTCTCTTCTTCCACCACTCCGGGTCTTCGGACCTACAAACATCAAAGGATCCGGGTCGGGGTCAGGGTTAGGATAGGGCTGGGTTTCACATTCTCCCCCCCCCCCTTAAAAGAAATTTCCTCCTCGAAATTGAAAGCGTACCTGTGCTTCCAAAAAGATGAGGAAACTTCTCCTTCATGTCTTCTTCTTTTTCCCATGAAGCTTCTTCTGGGGTGTGATCTTCCACCGAATCTTCACCAAAGGAATGGTGCGATTCCGCCTGTTTGTCCTTTCTATCTAGGATCTTAGCTGGACCTTCATCTTAAGAAAGATCAGCACTAAGTCCTTTAGGTGCTTGTTGTATTATGTGTTCTGGGTTCTCTATATATTCCCGAAGCATCGAAACATGAAACACATTATGAACAACAAGAGATGGGGGTAAGGCCAAACGGTATGCGCAAGGTCCAACCTTTTCCAAAATCTCAAAAGGTCCAATGAAATGAGGGCTAAGCTTTCCTTTCACATTGAATCTCGTCACCCCTTTCATAGGTGATACTTTGAGGAAAACTTTCTCTCCAATCGGCAATTCTAAATCGGTTCTTCTCTTGTCGGCATAAGATTTCTGTCTAGACTAGGCAGACTTGATCCTTTCTCTAATCATGTCAACCATCACACTTGTAGCTTCAATCATTTTTGGACCCAAGACTCTTCTTTCACCGATCTCAGTCCAATACAAAGGCGTTCTACAAGTGTTACCATACAAAGCTTTAAATGGAGCCATGCCTATTATTGCTTGATAATTATTGTTATAGGCGAACTCAACCAAAGCTAGGTGTTCATCCCAATTGCCACCCATATCCACTACACAATATCTAAGCATATCTTCCAAAATTTGAATTGTCCGCTCAAACTGTCCATCAGACTGTGGATGATGAGCTGTACTCAAATTCAAATGGGTTCCCAAGGCCTTTTGCAAACCATTTCAAAACCTTGAGGTGAACCTTGGATCACGATCAGAGACGATACTGATAGGCACTCCGTGCAGACGAACCACATTGTCTACATAAAGCCTAGCTAGCTTATCCAAAGTATAAGTGATCTTCATAGGGATAAAATGAGTTGATTTGGTCAACCTATCAACAATCACCCACACAGTGTCATTACCTTTACTTGTTTGAGGCAAGCTAGTCACGAAGTCCATAGAGATATCTTCCCACTTCCAACTAGGAATAGGAAGGGGCTGAAGCAATCCAGATGGAGGTTGATGAACGGCTTTCACACGTTGGCAAGTCTCACACTTGGCAACAAAATCTTCAACATCAACCTTCAAACCAATCCACCAAAAATGTTCCCTTAAGTCCTTGTACATCTTGGTACTTCCATGGTGTACTGTAAAGATTGACTGGTGTGCTTCTTTCAATATTTCCTTCTTGATTTCTTCAACAGCCGGCACACAAAGTCTACCTCTAAACAACAAAGTACCATCCATAGACATACTAAAATTAGGGTCCATTTTTGGATTCAAGGCAATCTTCTCAATCTTCTCTTTCAACTCTTGATTGGAAACTTGCAAAGCAGCAATTCTGTCTCTAAGAGTGGATCTCGCTGTCATAGTAGAGAGAACAAAATCCGAACCTTCAGAAACAACTTCCAAACCAAAACCCGCAATTGAAGACAACAAAGCTTGACTCAAAGCATTCAAATCCAATACTTTCTTTTGACTTTTTCTGCTAAGAGCATCAACAACAACATTAGCCTTGGGTGATACACTGGGTGATACTGGGTGATACTGGATGTCATAGTCATAATCAGAGACCAATTCTAACCATCTCCTTTGTCTCATATTCAACTCTTTCTAGGTGAAGAAGTACTTCAAACTCTTATGATCTGTGAAGATAGCGATCTTCTCACCGTACAAGTAATGTCTCCAAATCTTCAATGCAAAGAAAACGGCTGCAAGCTCTAAATCATGAGTGGGGTAGTTCCTCTCATAATTCTTCAATTGCCGAGAGGCATATGCCACTACATTACCATGTTGCATCAACACGCAACCCAAACCAATCTTGAAGGCATCAGTGTAGGCTGTCAAAACACCGGAACTATCAGGTATAGTCAAAACCGGAGCACTTGTCAATCTAACTTTCAGCTCTTCGAAATTCTTCTCACAAGCTTCGGTCCACACAAACTTCTCTTCCTTTCTAGTTAGCTTAGTCATAGGAGCAGCCAACCTAGAAAAGTTCTCAATAAACCTTCTATAGTATCCCACCAATCCAAGGAAACTTCTTATCTCAATCACAGTCTTCGGTCTTTCCCAATCGGCAACAATTTGCACCTTTTCAGGATCAACACGAATACCTTTGGCTAAAACAACATGGCTGAGGAATACTACCCTTGAGAGCCAAAAGTCACACTTTCTAAACTTAGCATAGAGTTTATTTTCTCTCAACCTTTGCAATGTGAAATTTAGGTGTTTCACATGCTCTTCTTCACTCTTCGAATAGGTCAAGATGTCATCAATGAAGATGATCATAAACTTATCAAGCACATCATGAAATACTCGGTTCATGAGACCCATGAACACGGCAGGAGCATTAGTTAGGCCAAAAGGCAAACTCTAAACTCATAATGACCATATCTTGTTCTAAATGTTGTCTTGAAGATATCACTTGACTTCACTTTCAACTGATGATATCCAGACCTCAAATCAATCTTCGAGAACACGGCTGCACCTATCAACTGGCACTCAAGACCGGTAACCAACTCGTGAGAGGACGTGAGAGCTTCCCGTCTACTATTTGTGCATGACCAATAGGAATGGTGAGTCCGTAGTCCGGGACTATGCTGACTCTAGTGTGAAGGATACCGGAAATGATCGCCCGAGGCAAGGAATGGACGTATCTAGATCTGACATGATATGACTAAGTAGATGACTTGCATTGGGCTAGGCTTCACCTTGACATGCGCCACTACTTAAACCAATGGTGATGTGAGAGAGCGGTGACTTAAACCCCAACCATGGATTGTCCGAGGGATGCAGGACCTAGTTTCTCGGCTTGAGTGATGGAGACTGATCCAAAGAAGTATGGTGCTATGGCTTAAAGCATGTCTACCATAGGGACTAGCATATGTAGAGTTAGTATAATACTTGCATCATGTGTTTCATATCATCTTGCATCATGTTATGATTTGTATCATATGGTTTATGTATTATGGATTAACTGCCTTGCTGAGTACTTTTGAACTCATTCCTTTTTGTGCAATTATTTTGTTAGATTTCTCTGTAGGTACCGAAGAAGCCGATGGCACATACTTCGAGGCGGACCAAGATTCCGCATACTACACTGAAGGTCCTGGCCATTATGAAAGTTACCATGAAGGTGCCGAGGGTGATTACCCTCCGTACCAAGATTAGCCGGACTTTGGTGTGGGAGAGGCCCTGCTTGGTTTCCTTCGTGTACACTTACGAGGACACCATGTACAAGACTGAGGAGACCTTAGCTTAGGCCTTTTTATTGTTATTATTTGGAACTCGGATCTGTAATTAACTTTCTTTTGATATACTCTTAGATGTTGGTTTTGTAACTAACTTTGATTGACTACTTTTCCACTGCCACTGAGGGAGTGACTTTCGCTCACTCTCTATCTCTCTCTTTTGGATTATATATAAACATTGGTATCATCTTTATTCCACACTCTGATTATTTGTTCTTATCTTATTCATGATCTCTTTTATTATATGTTTTTACTTTGATTATTATTGTTCATGATTGTGTTATCACGTATGTGGGAGGCATGGTTGCTCGATACTTGATCTTTGGGACTGTGGATCACATACCCGGGTATGCCTGGTAGGGTACCGGCTGGGTGGATGTGACAGAGTGGTATCAGAGCCCAAGTTCAAGTGAAACCCAACCACAAAAACTATAACGGAACATTCCCGAGTCATAGATCCAGAAGTGACTCCTGTATTCTTAGAGTGAAAATAGATAACTTGGACTAGAAACTTAATTAATGAAGCATAAGTGAATTGTTGAATAATATAGCATAATTATAATTTAACAAGCATCACTTAATGAAATAAAATAAAATAAAAAAAAAAGTGAATAATGCACAATAATAAAGTGAAATAAAAGCGAATTTCATTAACTTGAGAAAGTTTTACATCAAGTTACATATGAAAGCATAAACTGAAACCCTAGTACAACATGTCTATCTAGGAGACCGCCTATGATCCCTAAATGCCTTGATATCATCCAAGATCTGTGTGAGCTAAGACTGTAGCTGATCCTGTCTGGACTCTATCTGTGCATGCCTCATCTCTATCATCTCATACATCTGTGTATGCCTCGCCTCCATCAACTCATACATCTGTGTTTGTCTCGACTCTATCCTCTCATACATCTACTCCTATCTGACTCCCATCCTCTCTAGCATGGAAGTCATGGAAAGCATCTGTGCATGTAAGTCAGGTGTCTCTGGAGCGGCATGTGATGGGCCCCCTACATCAAAGTGTAGTGCAGGAACCCCCTGATCATCCTGACAAGCATCAGGCATCTCTGCATCCTCTCTATCTTGATCATCTGAATTTGACCCATCCTATCCCTCGACCATTGGTGCCACCTCATCCTCATACTCGGACTCCGACTCATCCTCCGGACTTGGTGATCTCGCAGCACCATCTAACTGCATGAGTCCAATGGTCCTCGTACCGATCGGATATCATGTGTCTCTAGCCACCTCCTCACCCTCGAGTCCCACCTCGAAATGCCTGAAGATGAGTGTCAGTAGTCATCCAAAACATAGATTCCTCATACTCGGGCGCTCTACTATATTGATCATGACATTCTGTATAATATATGCCAGATCTATCTCAAAGCCCATGTAAACAGAATATATGACCAAGGCCTCCATCACTGTGACCCGATGGTGATGTCCCGCCTTGGGCATAATGTTTCTGCCCACAATCCGA
This sequence comes from Hakea prostrata, assembly GCF_041222555.1. Classification (NCBI taxonomy): domain Eukaryota; kingdom Viridiplantae; phylum Streptophyta; class Magnoliopsida; order Proteales; family Proteaceae; genus Hakea; species Hakea prostrata. Next base: position 26,099,858 of record NC_142606.1, read on the forward strand.
CCAATCACTCTCGCTGCTGGAGTCATCTCTCCACTGATCCGTGGACTATGGCATCGATCGTCATCCCATATTGTGGCACATATCTCGTGCAACTCATATGGAAGGACATGTCTGTCCACTCTACCACCGACTGGTATCCATGTGCAAGCGTGCGGATAGAAAGGTACCCTGAAAATCTCTGCAAGTGTGCGGGTAGTGAAGCGAATTCGTGTCCCCCGAACTTGACTAGCTACTACCAGTTGAAGCATATCTACTCCCAAGCCCTCCTCAAACGATGTCAAATTGTTGTAGAACAGCCAAACCAACTCCGGATACACCGGTAGATCATCAGTAAAAAGGTGTGTCCATCTCATCGTATCAAACCGTCATTAGACCCTAAAGGTCCTCAACTCTCGCAACTGAAGTCCTTGACCATGCTCAATGCAACAATGTCCGAAGTAAGTCTCATATAGAAACTCGCGCTTGTGGTGTCGTAAATCTATGTCTATCTATGACCTCCTCTCGTGGCTGAGGCGGAGCCTGTCCACGACCTCTCTTATCCCCTACTAATCTACCTCTACCACGGCCTCCTCCTCATCCTTGTCTCTCCATGATGATTGTACCTATAGAAAAAGATTAAACAAGTCAATGTTAGAGAATTACCAAAGAAGTTTAGACAAGAAGGGCATTTTCGTAATTTTTTGGAAAATTTTGATTTTGGGGAAAATTCAAATTGAACATACTAGCATGTGCATAATACCTTGAATTTCATACTTATGAAGTTTAATTGAAGAAAACCCATTGAAATCGCGGCCTAAAGCGGAAAAGTCAGTAAGCTAGAAATGGGATTTTTGGCTTCTTAGGTCAAAATTTGGGGATTTTTGAAAACATCAAAATTGGTTGAAACGAATTGCATGAGTACCTCTAGCATATCATTTCTAGCATGTGACAACTGATTTCATGTTAAAATTCCAAGCGGTTTGTGATTAATCGAATTTTTTCCTAAATTTGGTGATTTCGGCTGCATTAACAAAAGCAAGTTGATGTTTTTGTGTTTGCCTGATGTTTAAGGCTCGTTTTTGCATGGAAACTATGGTATTATGTTACTAAGCATGCAAGAACATGTTTCTAACCTAGAACAACAAGTTAAACATGGATTTTCATGGAATCTAAGCAAAGAAATCAACTTGAGAAGATGATGAATAGTGCTTACCTTATTTGGATCTTCGATGGTGGTGTTGTCATCTTTGTTTTTGCAGAATGCTTGTCCTGAGAAACCGACTTGTAGGTTCCGGTAGCACCGGTAATGGTGAGACGCCTGCTGGTACTTCAGACCAATAGACACAAGAGAACAGTCACACCACTACTAACCTCCCAGGTGCTCCCGAGATTGGAAGTTTTCGGGATATTGCTAATGTTATGAATAACATGATGCAACAACAAGCAGCCCAGTTTACTCATATGATGACAAGCTTCATGGCAGTTCATGGCGGGAATCGTGTTGGTGGGCAAGGAAACCCTAATGTTGCAGCTCTGTATGTGGAGAGGTTCGTTGGAACCCCGCATACTAGGCTAATGGAGAGTTTCCTGAAACTGCAAGTGCCATCTTTCACCGGTGTAACAAAGTATGCTCTATTTCCTAACAAATGGCTAAGGGAACTAGAGAAGGCTTTTCAAAATTTGCAGTGTACCGATGCCCAGAAAGTTCTTTTTGCAGAGTAGAACTTTAGCATGAGGCTGATGCATAGTGGACTTCAACTAGACCTATTCTTGAAGGCCTCCATACGGGTGTTGTATCGTGGGAATTGTTTACAGAAGCGTTCTGTAAGAATTACTTTCCTGAAGTAGTGAAGGATGCCAAGGAGGCAGAATTTATGGCATTGGTTCAAGGTTCCTTATATGTGCTGGACTACCAGCAGAAATTTGAAGAGCTGTTCTTTTTCGCCCCTGATTCGATCAAACCTGACAATGCGAAAGCGAAGAAGTTTTTCAAAGGACTGCGGCCATCAATAAAGGCATATCTCACCATTCTCCCTCTCGAGAGCTATGCACAGGTAGTGCAGAATGCAAAGAAGCTAGAAGAGACGAAAAGAGAAAATGTTCGGGTCTAAAGGCCTTGGCAGCCAAGGAACCCTGGTTATGTTGACCGCACTGATCATCGATTTGTGAGACCTACTCCATATCCCACTCCTACCTTTCAACCAAGGAGTGTTGGACAGAGTTCAGGTGTTAGTCATGTGGGCCATCATAGTCATCCTATTGGAGTTAGACCTTGGGGAGCTATTTATCCTTGTTGACTTGGGATTGCTAATCCTAGACCTGCATTTCAGAGACCTCCCACTGTAGCAACTCCTGTTGGACAGAAGGACTCTGCTTGTTTCTTGTGCAAGCAACCCGGTCATTATGCTCGTTTATGTCCGAAGAAGCCTGTACAGCCTATTGCCCCTGTTGTGAGAAGTGCTCGTGTTCCGGCCCCTGCCCCTCCCTCTGGAAGAGTATTCAGCATATCTAGTGTTGAATAGGATCCTTGTCATGATGTTGTTATAGGTACATTGTTAGTTGCTTCATTTCCAGCATTTGTTTTGTTTGATATGGGTGCATCTCATTCGTTCATCTCATCTACTTTTGCTTTGAAGACTAACCTAACACCCAGGTGTTTATCTAGTTGTTTGTTGATTAGTACCCCTGTTGGGTCTGTTGTAAAGCTAGATAGAGTGTTAGAAGAATGTCCTGTGTTGATTTGTGGAAAGAATTTGAAGGCAAACTTAGTGTTGTTTGATATGAAGGATTTTGATGTAATCTTCGGAATTGACTGGCTGACATCTCACAATGCTGTAATCTTGTGTTTTTAAAAAAGAATTCAGTTTCGGTTGAGTGAGAATTCAGTTTTTGAGTTCCAAGGAGAAAAGGGAAGAATCAGTAAGAAGACTTTGACCGCATTGATGCAAGTCTGTGCATTTGTGGAAAGTGCTTCACCTGAAAGTAAGGTCAAAGAAGGAAAGAAGCTTGAAGAATTCAAAGTTGTGTGTGATTTTGCCGATGTGTTTCCAGATGATCTGTTAGGACTACCCTCTGATAGAGAAGTTGAGTTTTCCATTGACTTAACTCCTGGAGCTACTCCGGTATCAAAAGCTCCATATAGAATGGCACCTACCGAGTTAGAAGAGTTCCAAACACAACTGAATGAGCTCTTAGAAAGAGGTTTTGTACAACCTAGTGTATCCCCTTGGGGAGCTCCAGTCTTGTTTGTGAAGAAGAAGGACGGTAGCATGCGTCTATGCATTGATTACCGGGAGTTGAACAAGTTGACCGTCAAGAATAGATATCCGCTACCCCAGATTGATGATCTTTTCGATCAGTTAAAAGGTGCAGCTATATTCTCGAATATTGATTTGAGGTCTGGATATCATCAGTTGAAAGTGAAGTCAAGTGATATCTTCAAGACAGTGTTTAGAATAAGATATGGACATTATGAGTTTAGAGTTATGCCTTTTGGGTTAACTAATGCTCCTGCTGTGTTCATGGATCTCATGAATCGAGTATTTAATGATGTGCTTGATAAGTTTATGATCGTCTTCATTGATGACATCTTGATCTATTCTAAGAATGAAGAAGAGCATGATGAACACCTTAATTTCACATTGCAAAGGTTGAGAGAAAAGAAGCTCTATGCTAAGTTTAGCAAGTGTGACTTTTGGATCTCAAGGGTAGTATTCTCGGCCATGTTGTTTCAGCCGAACGTATTCATGTTGAACCTAAAAAGGTACAAGCTGTAGCCGAATGGGAAAGACCGAAGACTGTGACTGAGATAAGAAGTTTCCTTGGTTTGACGGATACTATAGAAGGTTTATTGAGAACTTTTCTAGGTTGGCTGCTCCTATGACTAAGCTAACTAGAAAGGAAGAGAAGTTTGCGTGAACCGAAGCTTGTGAGAAGAATTTCAAAGAGCTGAAAGTTAGATTGACAAGTGCTCCAGTTTTGACTATACCTGATAGTTCCGGTGCTTTGACAATCTACACTGATGCTTCTAAAATTGGTTTGGGTTGCGTGTTGAAGCAGCATGGTAAGGTAGTGGCATATGCCTCTTGGAAATTGAAGAATTATGAGCGGAACTACCCCACTCATGATTTAGAGCTTGCCGCTGTTGTCTTTGCATTGAAGATTTGGAGACATTACCTGTATGGTGAGAAGATCGTTGTCTTCACAGATCATAAGAGTTTGAATTACTTCTTTACCCAGAAGGAATTGAACATGAGACAAAGAAGATGGTTAGAATTGGTCTCTGATTATGATTGTGACATCCAGTATCACCTTGGTAAGGCTAATGTTGTTGCTGATGCTCTTAGCAGAAAAAGTCAAAAGAAAGTGTTGGACTTGAATGCCTTGAGTCAACCCTTCTTGTCTTCAATTGCAAGTTTTGATTTGGAAGTTGTTTCTGAAGGTTCGGATTTTGTTCTCTCTGCTATGACAGCAAGATCCACCCTTAGAAACAGAATTGTTGCTTTGTGTTGGTAATACTCCAATTAGTTCAATTCAATTAATTGACGGGGGAAAGATTCCTTACCTGGATTCGCTTTCCCTTTTGTGAAGTATTCGCAGCGGAAGTAAGTCTGGATCCACGTTCTTGTTCCACCACGAAATCTCCACCGGGATGATTCCACAATCACAAGGAAAGGGAAGTATTTCCACAACCCAAATGCCTGTGGAATAAAAGATGGAAGAAGATCTAAAGCAAGGAAGGACACCTCCAAGCCAGTGATTCTAGGAGAGAGAGAGAGAGAGAGAGAAAGATGGAGCCGCCTCTTTTACTAGAAAAACTCTCATACTAATGAATCACACACTTACTCTCTAATGCGGTGGTTACAAATATATAACCTATATTCTGTAACCGCCCTAATTGTGAGTTTCCAGATTTGCCCTTGGGCAACTAATTTATTAATTATATTAATAAATTCCAACAGCTCCCACTTGCACAAGGGCAAGTGTTAATCTCTCAATGTGTCCCAGACACACATGTATATCCCAGATATACACATTCAATCTCTATGCTATGTATCCCAGATACATAGACCTCTTGTGTCCAAGACACACATGTATATCCCAGACATACATATATATTGATCTCTTCACTATGTATCTGACCACCTGTGAAATCCAGCCCAAACCTAGCCAGGACATCCTATCTGTTTTGGGTAAAGAAAGGTTAGTTTAAATGTTACACCTTGAAGTTGGACCTTGATAATAGTGTTGCTACCCTTTGAAAGCCTTAGGAAGTCATGTCAAACCTTTCCTCAGGGTAAATCCAAGGTCCCAAAGTGAAGGAAGAAGTCTTTGTGGGCCCTCTCTATAGAAGACATGGTGTGTGACCCGAAACCCATGTATATTGTTGATGGTGCTCCCTACTTGGATGCATTGTCAGTGTTTAGTGAGAAACTGCGCATTGAAGAGGGGTGAATTATTTGAAGTACCTAATGAACTCTCGTGCTCAATCCGAAGGTATTTCTAGAAACTAGACTTCTTGATTGACTTGTAGGATAAAACCCCACTCAATTTGACCCCGTATAGCCCTCCGAATCCCTGTCTGGAGTTGTTGAACTGTGCTGGGTCGATTGGGGCCAGTAGACCAATCAATCGACCAATAGGGCCAAAAATCCGAGAAAATCTTCAATTTAGGGTTTTTCACTTTTATTTAAACCCTACTTCGAGTTTCTTAGTTACGGCAGCCTCCTAAACACTTTTTGAACTTGAGAAGACCTCTCCGAAACTCTCTCTGGTGATTCGAACGATTCCTCTGCAGATCTGAAGCTTCTCATCTCTAATCTGCCAATTCAAGGTTAGTAATCACTTCGACATTACAAATTTCTTTTCTTTAATCTTATTCTTGATTTAGATCAGGAAGAAGATGTTGCATCCTTGCAACCATCCCTTCGTGATCTCATTCTATTCCTTGAGATCTATAATCATCGTCAAGATCTTAACCCTAGCCGAATAATTTCTTGAAACCCTGACCTTGTATGATCGTTATGGAAACCGTTGGTAACCTCCCATGCGAGGGAAACCTCATGGGTAATATTTATGATAATCTAGACTTGATTTTCTATGATTTTCTTGTCATAATTGGCCAAGCATTTATTCCCTTTCATCCTGTGATCATAACCTTTTCATGAGAGCCATAAAGGTTGAAACCCTAGTTTCTTGGGTCAAATAAAGAACCCATCTTTTGACCATTACTTGATGTGTTTATCTTCCTAAATGATTCTAATACATTCTAGGAAGTTCCCCTTCGAATTTCAGATCAATCCGACTTCAAACGAAGAAGTTATGACCAAATCAGTTTCTGCAATTCCGTACTGACTTGGTTGGTCGACTACTTGGTCGACTGGGTCAATAGACCAAGCACTCGACCAAAGGAGGCAGTAGCTTCCTAAATGTTGTATCTATGATTATTAGGGGTTTATTTGCAGTGTTTGGAGTTACTCTCTTTGATCTTTGGATTATCTTTGGCAATAATCAAGGTAAGGACAGTTATTTCATAATAACATAGATCGCATACTCTCTAGTTTCTACTTTAAGAAACTCTGAGTTTATTTACTGTTCTTGTATTTTATACTTCTAATGTACTACTGTAAGTATAGTAGCACTTCACTTATGTAGTCTTTTTCATTATTCAAGCTTATATGAATTGCTTATTACTATATTGTTTAATGATTAGATTATGCTTTTATATTCTCTTTTATATGATGAAGTGTTGATTGGATATGACATGACTGATCTGAGAATGTGTTTGATTAGGTATGGTTTGGGATTGAGAGGTGTCCTTTTGACGCTTCTGTCCTTGGACATTATCGGAAATAGTATGGGATGTTTCCGGGGTTGCCCATTGACGCTTTCCCGAATCATTGATTGTCATACCTAGGACTGTCTAGCAGTGTTTGGCTAGGATATCCCAGTTATATCAGACCCGATTCAGAAGGGTATTGAGACCAAACGACCCGTGGCAGCAATGGGGATTCACGGGCGCTCAAGACCGGTAACCAACCCGTGAGAGGACGGGAATCACATTATGGGGGCCATTTATTGGAGGGTTGCATATGAATAGACTTGGGCTCATGGGTGCTCAAGATCGGTATCCAACCCGTGAGGGGACATGAGAGCTTCTCGTTTACCATATGTGGATAACCAATAGGGTTGATGAGTCCGTAGTCAGGGACTATTAGGACTCTAGTGGAAAGGATACCGGAAAGGATCGCCAGGGGCGAGGAATGGACATATCTGGACCTGAGTTGATGTAACTAAGTAGAAGACTTGCATTTGGCTAGGCTTAACCCTGACATGCGCCAATACTTATACCAAATGGTGATGTGAGAGAGCAGTGACTTAAACCCCAACCAAGGTTGTCCGGAAGGTGTTCCTACCCACTACCAAATGGCGTTGTGTGATGAGACCTACCCAAAGAAGTATGGTGCTATGACTTAAAGCATGTCTGCCAATAGAGACCAGCATACATAGAGTTTAGATGCATACATACATTATCTGTTTCATGTTATTTATGTTGTTATGAGTTAACTTGCCTTACTAGGTTTCTTTCGGAACTCGCTCTTTTGTACAATATCTGTTGTTAGACTTCTCTGCAGGTTTGGAATACTATGATGGTCCATATAAGGAAGCGCAAGGTGAAGAAGATGAAGACTGAAGAAGAAGAAGATCGACTGAAGATGTGGAATAGTTTTCTCTACATTCTTTTAGACTTTTACTTTACTTGTATTAGCTTAGAGCTTTACTTAGATTTCGATCTACCTTCCGCATATGTTGTGGAGTATATTTCCGCTGTACTCTACAGTTGTCTTTTAATTTGGTATCTTGTTAATTCGCACTCTGATATTCTTAGTGATCCTTCTAAGATCTTTCCTTGAATTTTATTATTAACTCATTAGAATACAATGATTTGTTCTTGCTTTTGATTATGTTATTGTGCTAAATGGATATGATCGTTCCTAAACTTGATCTTTTGGGTTGTGGATCACTTCCCCGAGTAACCCAGATAGGGTATAGGCTGGGAGTATTTGGGCGGGATGTGACACCACTTGTGTCCCAGACACTAATATCCACAAGTCATACTGGCAAAATGGGTTGTGCGACCGATGATATACCTGCACGCATGAGCTCCAAACTAGAAACCTTCCCAGAAGGCCAGAATGGCACATCACTCAAAGAAACAAATCAAATAATCATTAGTATAACACATTGTCCTAGGTTTATTCAAACTCACCAGACTAAAGGTATCTCAATCCCTCTGAGAGATCACCTTCTTGTCCTTAAAATGTTCATTACTGTAACACATACAGTTGGCGCCAGCAAACACTTTTAGGGTGCAGTTAAATCAAACATTTCCTTTCGCCCCCAGACCATCACTACACTTAGGATTGACTCCTTTTCCGGTAGTGCCCCTTTAGGTCGAATCTATCATGACCATAGGTAACACTCCAAAGTAGCCACATCAACCCTTCGTTTCATGATGTCATCGAAAGTCACTAAGAACACTAATGGACCATAAGGTCCAGAACTCACACAATGAGAGGAGCAGGGATCCATCCTCTCATTTCCAATTATCGCTAAGCACACATAGTATGATATACGTGCTATGGTGGAGCATTCTATATACAATAGAACCTATGTCCATCTCAACACCATACAAGTCTTAGTTCAGTCGCAACCCTCTTGCGCCTAACTCGAGTTTCTTTATTGTCACCACCCTGGCGCCACATAAAGTACTTGCACCTGCTCCTATAGGCAACATGAATAGTGGGAACATTCATGTCGATTCTCTTCACAATAGAGAAACTCATCTTGATTCCAAATCAAGGCGACATCATGATTATGAATTGACCTACACAAAGTCATTCACAATCTGTTTCATCTCTGCTCGCCTCCAAGGCACCAGAGGCGAATGCTTGTGTGAGTGAGCCATTCTTTTGCCTATTTGACATATCTTGTTTTATGCTATTAAAACACAATCACACAGAAAGTGAATAAAATAAATGCTGGAATGAACTCATATTACTCAATAATAAGAAAGTCTCATTACAAGAATAAGTCACAATCTACACAAGCCCAAGGATTTTACATGAGAAATAAAAACATCCTTGGCTATAGGTTTGGTAAGAGGGTCAGCTACCATCTGATTGGTAGATATGTGCTTAAGTACAACTTTCTTCCTTGATGTAATGTCTCTAACAAAGTGATATCTCAACTGTATATGTTTGGTCTTCCCATGACACTTGGGGTCCTTGACATAGCTAAGAGCTGCCGTACTATCACAGTAGACAAGGTCAGCCTCTTTGGATGTCATCACAATCCCAGTATGTCGAAGGAATCTCCTCAACCAAATAGCCTCTTGAACCGCAGCTGAGCATGCCACATACTCTGCTTCCATGGTCGAGAGGGATATTCAAGTCTGCTTCTTGCTACACCATGAAATGGCCCCGCCATTCAGCAAGAAAGCATATCCAGAGGTTGATTTGCGCTCATCAATGTCTCCAGCCCAGTTGGCATCGCTATAGCCAACTAACCGCAAATCCAATCCTTGGTAACACAACATAGTTACTCGTTCCTCTAAGATATCTCAATATCCTCTTGATTGCTTTCCAGTGCTCTATGTCTGGGTTTGATTGGTACCGACTAACCAAACCCATTGCATAACAAATATCCGACCTAGTACACATCATAGCGTACATAAGGCTACCCACTGCACTAGAATATGGAACTCTTTCCATCTTGATTTTCTCCTCTAAAGTCTTAGGACCCATATTAAGGCTCAAATGCAAACCCTTCTCCACTGGAGTATCAATTGGTTTGCAGTTGTGCATCTGGTATCTCGTCAAGACATTGTCAATATAGGTCTCCTGAGATAAACCCAGTAATCTCTTTTGCCTATTTCTGACAATCTTGACACCAAGCACATAGCTTGCTTCACCCATGTCCTTCATATCAAATACAAGGACAACCATTTCTTAATGGTTTCCAATAGCTACTTGCTATTGCTAGCCATAAGTATGTCATCTACGTACAGTGTCAGAATGACATAATTACCATCAGATCTCTTGGTGTCAACACAGTGGTCTTTCTTAAGCATGGAAAAACCATTTTCCATCATAGCTTGGTGGAAGCGCACATTCCACTGTCTAGATGCTTGCTTTAAGCCATATATGGACTTCTTAAGCTTGCACACTTTACGCTCAAGTCCATTAGCTTCAAAGCCTTGAGGTTGATCCATATAGATCTCTTCCTCAAGTTCTCCATTGAGAAAAGCAGTTTTTACATCCATCTGATAAAGCTCCAAGTCCAACTGAGCAACAATGGCTAGAATGAGGCGAATTGAGGCAAACCTAACCACAGGGGAAAAAGTTTCCTCATAATCAATGCCCTCTCGTTGGGTGTAGCCCTTAGCCACTAAATGAGCCTTGAATCTCTCAATAGATCCATCCATCTTTCTCTTGATCTTGAGAACCCACTTGTTCCCAATTGCCTTTCGGCCCGGTGGCAAGTCAACCAAGTCCCAGATATGATTAACTTTCATCGACTCCAACTCTTCCTCTATTGCTTTCAACCATTCCTTTGAGCTTGACCCCGCAAGAGCTTCCAACACACCCTTCGGTTCATGCTCATCAACTGAAGTCATCTCACAGTCAATCTCTTCAGGAGTTACCATGTAGGCTTCATCCTCTATGTCGAAACGTCGACAAGGAACTTGCCCGCGCCCACTACGGCGCAAGTGCATGTCAGATTGCTCACCCTCTGAGGTAGCTATCACATCTGCACTCCCACTCCCACTAGGATCTTCTGGATGAACCCCAGGTTCATTATCTCAGAATCTGAATCCCTGGAGTGACAAGACCACTACCTTGTATTTCAAAGAATTCCGATGATTCTTTTTTAACTCCTGAAAGAGATGGAAAATCATTCTCCAAGAATGTTGCATCCCTAGACTCAAGTTTCGTTCTCCTCTCACTCTCATCTAGTCCAATGAAGACATGGCCCTTTGAGGGTTCAGAATATCTCACAAAGATACACTTTCTTCCTCTGGGTCCAAGCTTTCCATATTGGTAAGAAGTAGAGTGAACATATGCTGCACATCCCCATGCGCGCAAGTAACTCAAATATGGCTTCCTTCCGGTCCACAACTCATATGGTGTGGAAGGAACCGATTTGGTTGGAACTCTGTTGAGGATATAGGCCACAGTCAGCAAAGCATCTCCCCAATAAGAGATGGGTAGATTTGCCTACGCCATCATGGATCTCACCATGTCTAGCAAGGTTCTATTCCTCCTCTTAGCAACCCCATTTTGTTGTGGAGTCCCTGGAATAGTAAGTTGTCTAGATATCCCCTTTTCATCACATAACCCTTTGAACATATCGGAGAGATACTCTCTACCTCTATCCGTTCTAAGAGTTTTAATCCTTTTATCTAACTGATTCTCAACTAAGGTCATGAATTTCTTCAAACATTCAAGAGCTTCTGACTTATGAGAAATTAGATAAATGTGACCATACCGTGTCTAGTCATCAATGAATGTGATGAAATAAGCCTGTCCTTTTCTAGTATGCACAATCATGGGTCCACACACATCTGAATGGATAAGTTCTAAAGGAAGAGAGGCTCTCAAAGCCTTTTTAAATGGTTTTCTAGTTGCTTTTCCTGCTAGATATGACTCACAGGTTGGAAAATCAGATAGTGAACCTTGGCCTAAGGGACCTTCTCTTGCCAACTTGTTCATCCTATCTAAGCCAATATGTCCTAGTCTAGCATGCCACAAATTAGAATCAATACACATAGTATTTTGGCAAACAAAAGCATTACTAGGATTAAATGAATAATCAGTTGTATCCAATACAATAAAACCATTATTAAAAAAACCATAACCATAAACTGTATCACCTAGATACAAAACCAAAGAATTGTTTTCAAAAAACAACTCTAAAACCATGTCTCATAAACCACTCTTGTTTCTGTTCCCACCTCTGTTACTTTGCCTGGACCATTGAGGTTGAGCTCTCTCCTTCTTGCGCTTGAAGCCTGCAACCTTACTAGTGCTTACTTCAACATCAAGTATTTCAGTGTGAGGAGCATCGGCCAACATCCGATCCTCCTCTAGCCTCAAGGTGCTTAGCAGCTTGATCAAATGTCTTGACCTCATCAGAAAGAGTCAAGAAGATCTTCATATGCTCCCAAGACTTAGGCAATGACCTGATGACTACAGAGACTTGCTTCTCATTAGTCTTTTGGCGCTCACAAGCGCTCAACTCACTAATCATGTTAGACATGATGGTTATATGTTGCCTCATGGTGTGACCCTGGCGCATCTTATAACCGTCAAAGGTGAGTCCGAGCTGGCAGCCTCTTGTGGTGGAAGTCCCTCCATACTGGAGCTTCAAAACCACCCACAAAGACTTTGCAATCCTATGCTTCTCAAACAGAAGCATCAGGTCATCCCTCATGGAGCTCAGGACTGTAATCCTAGCTACCCGGTCTTTCCTCTTCCAAGCATTGTATGTATCAAGGTCCCTGCGATGCTGTGCAGTGGTACCTTCCTCAGGTGGGTTCATGGTCTGGTTTATGGTCTCTAGCATATCCTGCTCTTCCAGGAGATATTGCACTTTTCGGTGCCATAGGTCATAATTCCTCTCATTCAGCTTATCTCCTTTAGTGAGGTCAGCAACTATGCTCTTTGTAGCAGCCATTTATTCTAAAGATATTCTATACAAGAATGAGTTCAATTAATCTAGCATAAAACACAACTCATGCAACAGCAAATCACACTAGCATAGTCAACCTATAGGATAAGCACTTAAACCAAAAGAGATGCTAACAAACATTCAATCAAATTCTCATGCAAACCCACATAGACTTATACACTAGTTTCATTCTGTGCAAGAAACATGATTGATAGACCCATAAATAAAAAATAGTTTTATTAAAATAAAACATGCAATCATGTTAATGCTATGAGGTGGTTCACACAGAACACTTCTACCTCATTAGCTCCCACTAGGCCCCATTAGGCCCTCAATGCCCAAACATCACACAGATTGTCAAGCCATTGGTGTCCAGTAAGTTAGAAACACATTCTGAACTGGACAGACCAATATCAAAAAAAATCCATCTCCCAAACGAACTGTCGTCTACCTTTTATTCCCAGACGGATGACCGTCTGCCTAGACGGAATTCCGTCTGCCTTTTGTGCCAGACGGATGACCATCTGCCCAGATGGAATTCTGTGATCAATCTGACTATAGTTGGATGTCCGTCTAGTCCACAGTGACCAAAAACGGCATTTTTTTTTTCAATTTCCTTTGAACAAAATTTTTCCAAAAAACGGAAAATCACGTTTTTTCCTTACAAAAATTCATCCAAAAACACATGAAAAAATCCAACAATAATTATTAAACAAAAAAAATATACATCATGGATAATCAATTCATGCAAAAAATCACAAGAGAAAAATACAAGGATCCTCCCACTCGGATCTGAACCCAAAACATAAGGGTTTCCAAAAACCCTATCAATTCTCCCATCGGTTTCGTATTAAACCCTGGATTCTCCGTGGGTTACTTTAAACCCTTGATCCTCCCATTGGATCCATAAATTGAAATTAAACAACGGGGAGGAACAAAGAACCGTGGGAACCAATGGCTCTAATGCCAATGTTGGTAATACTCCAATTAGTTCAATTCAATTAATTCACGGGGGAAAGATTCCTTACCTGGATTCGCTTTCCCTTTTGTGAAGTATTCGCAGCGGAAGTAAGTTTGGATCCACGTTCTCGTTCCACCACCAAATCTCTACCGGGATGATTCCACAATCACAAGGAAAGGGAAGTATTTCCACAACCCAAATGTCACATCCTCCCAGCCGGTACCCTAACTGGCATACCCGAGAGTGTGATCCACAGCCCCAAAGATCAAGTATCGAGGAAATCATCCTCCCACATATGCAATAACATAATCATAAACAGGAAATAATCAAGGTTTAAATATTATAAACAAAAGATTAAAGTCAAGAAATGAATAATCAATATAATCAGAGTGCGAAAAATAATACCAGATGTAATCACATCAAAAGAAGTAGAGTGAGGCAGAAACTCCCTCCACAAAATACAGCGGAACGCAGTATATAAGTCTAAAAGAAATAACAACTAAATCAAAGGAACTAAGAAAGATAACTAAACATAAGAGTTTTCTATTCTATAGATGATGTCTTCAAAATAGTGGACTTCATCAATCCATTTGAGACATTCCACCTCCACGTTGTCTTTAATCGTAGTACGCAACTTCATCAACTGAAGGATCATCAGAGTAATCTTGATTGTTGCCAACACCTTGCGTGTAGTACACTTCATCGGCTTGCACTTCATCGTACTATTCGCCATAGAAATCAATACCTGTAGAATAGTCTAACAAAACAATGTACAAAAGGAATGAGTTTCGAAGAAACTCAGTAAGGTAGTTAATCCATAACAACATAAATAACATGGAAGCAATCCATAAAAAGATGAAATGCAATATGAAACAAATAATGTATGTATGCATCTAAACTCTATGTATGCTGGTCTCTATGGCATACATGCTTTAAGTCATAGCATCGTACTTCTTTGGGTAGGTCACGCATACGGCTCCTGTTGGTAGTGGGTCCGGCATCCCTCAGGACAAATCATTGCAGGGGGTTAAGTCAACACTCTCTCTCACAACCATTTGGCATAAGTACCAGCGCATGTCAGGGTAAAGCCTAGCCCAATGCAAGTCATCTACTCAGTTACATCAACTCAGGTCCAGATACTTCCATTCCTCGGCCCGGGCGATCCTTTCCGGTATCCTTTCCACTAGAGTCCTAATAGTCCCGGACTACGGACTCATCAACCCTATTGGTTATCCACATATGGTAAACGGGAAGCTCTCATGTCCCCTCACGGATCATTTCACCGGTCTTGAGCGCCCATGAGCCCAAGTCTAGCCATATGCAACCCTCCAATAAATGGCCCCCACGATGTGATTCCCGTCCTCTCACGGGTTGGTTACCGGTCTTGAGCGCTTTTGAATCCCCATGGCTGCCACAGGTCGTTCGGTCTCAATACCCTTCCGATTTGGGTCTGATATAACGGGGATATCTTAGCCAAACACTGCTAGACAGCCCTAGGTATGACAATCAATAATTCAGGAAAGTGTCGATGGACAACCCCGGAAACATCCCATACTATTTCCGATAATGTCCAAGGACAGAAGTGTCAAAAGGACACCTCTCAATCCCAAATCATACCTAATCAGATACTCCCAGATCAGTCATGACATACACAGTCAACAGTTCATCATATACCAAAGAGAATATAAAGTCATGATCTAATCATTAACAACATGATAATAACCAATTCATATAAGTATGAATAATGAAAAGATAACCTAAACAAGTGCTACTGTTCTCTCAGTAGTATATCAGAAGTAAAAGTATACAAACAGTAGTTAAAACTCATAGTTTCATAAAGATAGAAACCAGAGAGTATGTGATCTATGTAGTTAAAGAGATAACTATCCTTACCTTCTAACTCGTAAAGGAACTTAGAGAATCAAGTAAGACCTTGACTAAACCTGAGAAAAGAGTCTTAAACAAGTGTATACAATAAGTTAGGAAAGATACATAGAAGGAAAGATCACAATTCAATCAAAACAAACCAAGAATGGGGTTGCTGTACCCATTGGTCGACTAATTGGTCTACTGCCCCAGTTGACCAATGAGTTGACCAACAAAGACAGTAGCCTTCAAGAATCAGAAATTTTAGAATATGAATCCGAATTTGGTGGTTCAAAAGGGTACAAAATAAGGGGGAAAACTTCAATGGAATCATCCAAGTCTATAGAGGACATCAAACCATTAATCAATTCAAGTTTCCAGGTTACAACTTAGGAACCAGAAGGTTAACCTAATTAGGTTAAATCATGGATCATGAAGGGAATATAGTATGGATCAAGGATAATGAACTAGAGGATGATAGGTTATGATTCTAGTAAAGAAAACACATTGATTGGATGTTAACAGGGTCAATAACATATATCCAAGAAATTAGGGTTTCACCCTTTTTGGCTCCCATGAAAAAGGTTGAGATCACAGGAGGGAGGGAATTAATGATAGGCCAATTACAACAAGAAGAATTATAGAATATTAAATTTAGATCAACCTAACAATTTACCCATGAGGTTTCCCTCACATGGGAGGTTACCAAAGGTTCTCTGAATGACCACACAAGGTTAGGGTTTCAAGGATTAGGGTTTCCAGGATTCAACTGGCTAGGGTTAAGATCATGATGATGATCATAGATCTCAAAGAATCGAATGAGATCATGGAATAGATGGTTGCAAGAGTGCAGCATCTTCTTCCTGATCTCAACCATGAACAAAATAAAGAAAAGAAAAATCAGAGATAGAGAGGAAAGAGATCATAAACATACCTTTGATGCGGAGGATGAAGATCACTTGAGTTCTTGCGAGATATCAACAAAAGATGCAAGGGAATTGATTAGAAAGGGGTTCTAACTCGTTCCAGAGGCTTAGGAGGCAGATGAGGCGGAGTATTCCCGAGACTAAACTTAAATAGAGTAGCTACGACCTAATTTTCAAAAACAGAATCAATTGGTCGATTGATTGGTCGACTTGTCCAGTCGACCAATGAGTCGACCAATCAGAACAGCAACTTCAAAACAAGGAATTAAAGGCTCAGATCAAGTCCAAACATCAAGGGGTTTTGCACACACCTAAAGTGACATACCTAGTAGGTAGAAATGCCTTCAAACCAATACAGAGAGCACTCCAAGTCCATCAACTAATCCAATCTTCATCAGGGTGCAGTTTCCATAAATGGAACACTGACATCCACACTCAAGGATTCCAATCCAGCCATCAAGTCTTCAACAGAAATGGCCCAAAGATGACTTCTTGCCTTACTTCGGGTTGCTGGACCTACAAACAACAGGGTTTCCAGGTTAGCGTTAGGGCTGGGTTTCACACCAAATGCCTGTGGAATACAAGATGGAAGAAGATCTAAAGCAAGGAAGGAAACCTCCACGCCAATGATTCTAGGAGAGAGAGAGAGAGAGAGAGAGAGAGAGAAAGATGGAGCTGCCTCTTTTACTGGAAAAACTCTCGTACTAATGAATCACACACTTACTCTCTAATGCGGTGGTTACAAATATATAACCTATAATTTGTAACCGCCCTAATTGTGAGTTTCTAGATTTGCCCTTGGGCAACTAATTTATTAATTTTATTAATAAATTCCAACACTTTGCAAGGTTCCGACCAAGAGTTGAAAGAGAAGATTGAGAAGATTGCTTTGAATCCCAAAATGGACCCTGATTTTAGTATGTCTATGGATGGTGCTTTATTGTTTTGAGGTAGACTTTGTGTGCCGGCTGTTGAAGAAATCAAGAAGGAAATATTGAAGGAAGCACACCAGTCAATCTTTACAGTACACCTGGAGGTACCAAGATGTACAAGGACTTAAGGGAACATTTCTGGTGGATTGGTTTGAAAGTTGATGTTGAAGATTTTGTTCCCAAGTGTGAGACTTGCCAACGTGTGAAAGCCGTTCGTTAACCCCCATCGGGATTACTTCAGCCCCTTCCTATTCCTAGTAGGAAGTGCGAAGACATTTCTATGAACTTCGTGACTAGCTTGCCTCGGACAAGTAAAGGTAATTGTAAAACCCAGCCCTAACCTTGACCCAAGAAAAACCTGTTGTTTGTAGGACCGACAACTCAAAGTAAAGCAAGAAGTATGCTTTGGGCCATCCCAGTGGAAGACTTGGTGTCTGGCTTTGAATCCAAGAGTGTTGATGACAATGTGCTATTTATGGAAACTGAATCTCGATGAAGATCGAATTAGTTGATGGACTTGGAGTGTTCTCTATCATGGTTTGAAGGCATTTCTACCTATTAGGTAAGTCACTTGGTGTGTGTGCAAAACCCCTTTATGTTTGGATTTGATCTGAGCCTTCAATTCCCTATTTTGAACTTGCTGAACTAATTGGTCGACCAATCCACTCGACCAATGGGTTCTGTCTTTGGTAATTAGGTCTTGCTTGCTCTATTTAAGTCCAATCTCGAGTCTACTTCGTATTTTCTGCCTCCAAACTCTTTGGAACGAACCAAAGACCTCTACAAGTTATCTCCCTTGCGCTCTTGGTGTTTATCTTGACGGATCTTCGTCAAAACTTGTGTTCTTATACAAAAAGGTATGTTTACACTCTCATCTTCTTCATCATCCTTGTTTTCTTTCCTTTTTGAGTTGAGACAGTAGAGGAGATGCTGCATTCTCTGTTGCAAACATCTCTGAACTTATCTCTCATGATTTTCCTAAGGATTAATGGCTAAAGCAATGTCCGTAATCAGGATCATTGCAAGCTTTTGAAGGAGTCATGATCTAAATCATGATCTTGTCTTCGTTTGCCTTTGATTTAAATTCTGATCTTCTTAGATCTATTTTACTGATCATATTAGTAGTCAATCGCTGTATTTTCCTTACATGATCCATGATCTATCAATCTCTAGTTCTTTCTCCTCTATCATACCATGCTTTCTTCGAGTATCATGACTGATACATCTATGGTAAGTTTTGTTTCCTTATTTAGATTCAGGTTCTTAGATCTATTTCTTGAAGACCTATGTATGCCTTCTATGATATCTTTATCAAAATCAATGATTCATTCTCCTATTGTTCGTGTCTATGATTTGTATTTTTAATTCTTCAAGAACCATGATTAATCTAATTATGGTAACTTTTATTTCCTAATTTGTGACTCTAAAACTTGATTCGATTGATGTTTTGAAGTCCTCTTTATGTTAGGAAACTACCATTATAGTTTACCCCTTGTTTAGTACCCTTTTGAACCACCAAATTCGGTTCTTTATTCTTAAAACTCTGATTTTGTAGGCCACTGTCTCTATTGGTCGACTGATTGGTCGACTGGGACAGTAGACCAATCCAATCGACCAATGAGTACAGCAACTACAGATTTGGTCTGTTTTGGATGTTTTGATATCTTTTCTTTTAGGGATCTTTCCTAATATGTTGTATACGCTTGTCTAGGACCTTCTTCTCAAGTTTGTCAAGGTCTTACTTGAATTCTTAAGATTCCTTTGCAAGTTATAAAAGGTAAGGATGGTTACTTCCTTAACAACATAAATTGTATATCTTAGTTTCTATATTTGAATCTTGTTAGTTTATTTCCTTGATTAGATTCTTACAATGTTATACTACTGTTGTACTGTCTTGATATCAGTAGCATTACTTGTTTATATTAAATAGACTGATGTATGATTTACTTACCAGTTTAATACAAGTTGAATGTTATTGTTGATTTCTTTCCATATATAAAGTTACCATATATGTGAGGTTATGGATTGATGCTTGTGTATGCTTAAGTATGGTTTGGAAAGGGGAGGTGTCCTTTTGACACTTCTTTCCTAGGACTACTACGGGAATATTATGGGATGTTTCCGGAGATGCCCTTTGGACACCTTCCTAAACTGTTGGATGATATATTTAGGACTGTCTAGTAGTGTTTGGCTAGGATGTCCCGTTATGTCAGACCCTAATCGGAGGGCTATTGAAACCGAATGACCCGTGGTAGCAATGGGGATTCATGGGCGCTCAAGACCGGTAACCAATCCGTGAGAGGACAGGAATCACATTGTGGGGACCATTTATCGGTAGGGTTGCATATGGCTAGACTTGGGCTCACGGGCGCTTAAGACCGGTAACCAACCCGTGAGAGGACGTGAGAGCTTCCCGTTTACCATATGTTGATGACCTATAGGGTTGATGAGTCCGTAGTCAGGGACTATGAGGACTCTAGTGTGAAGGATACCGGAAAGGATCGCCAGGGGCGAGGAATGGACGTATCTGGATCTGACTTGATGTAACTGAGTAGGAGACTTGCATTTGGCTAGGCTTTTACTGTAAAACCCAGCCCTAACCTTGACCCGGAAACCTTGTTATTTGTAGGTCCGATGACCCGAAGTAAAGTAAGAAGTCAGCTTTGGGCCATCCCAGTAGAGGACTTGGTGTCTGGCTTTGAATCCATGAAAGTTGATGATGAGGTTCTATTTATGGAAACTGAATCCTGATGAAGGTCTGATTAGTTGATGGACTTGGAGTGCTCTCTATCTTGGTTTGAAGGCATTTCTACCTATTAGGTAAGTCACTTGACTTGTGTGCAAAACCCCTTTAGGATTGGATTTGATCTGGACCTTCAATTCCCTGTTTTGGTCTGGTCTTCTTGTCGGCATTGGTCGACTGGGCCGGTCGACCAATCCACTCGACCAATGAGTGCTGTCTTTGGCAATTAGGTTGTTCTTGCTCTATTTAAGTCCAATCTCGAGTCCACTTCGTATTTGCTGCCTCCAAACTCTCGGAGCGAACCAAAGACCTCTGCAAGTCCTCTCTTGCATCCTTGGTGTTTTCTTGACGGATCTTCGTCGAAACTCTTCTTTTTGCATCAAAAGGTATGTCTACTCTCTCTTCTTCTCCTCCATCTTTGTTTTTCTTTCCTTTTTGAGTTGAGACAGTAGAAGAGATGCTGCATTCTCTGCTGCAAACATCTCTGAACATGTTCTCATGATCATCCTAAGGATTTGAGGCTAGAACAATGATCTTAACCATGATCATTGCAAGCTTTTGAAGGAATCATGATCAAACCATGATCTAATCTTTGTTAAACTTCTAATCTGAATTCTGATCTCTTTGGATCTTCTATGTTGATCATGTTAGTAGTTAATTACTGTGTTTTCTTTCCATGATCCATAATCTATAGATTTCTAGTTGTTCTCTTCTACCATACTATGTGTTCTTCATGATGCATGGTAGTTACATATATGGTAGGTTTTATTTCCTTATTTAGATTTATGCTTCTAAGCCTTATTCCATGAAGATCTAAGTATGTTTTCATGATACCATTACCTGAAGCAAAGATCTATCCTCCTATTGTTCTTGTCTTTGTTTTCTATTTCAAATTCATCAAGATCCATGGTTGATTTAATTATGGTAACTTTTTGTTTCCTAATTTGGATCTTGATATCTTGATTGGATTAGTGTTTTGAGGTCCCCTATATGTTAGAATACTACTGATGTAGTCTACCCCTTGATTAGTACCCTTTTGAACCACCAAATTCGGATTTCATATCTTAAAACTCTGTTTTTTAGGCTATCTTCGCATTGGTCGATGATTGGTCGACTGGACCAATCGACCAATCCACTCGACCAATGAGTACAGCAACTCAGAATTGGTCTATGTTGGATGTTTTGGTATCTTTTCTGTTAGGGATCTTTCCTAATATGTTGTATATACTTGTTTAGGACCTTCTTCTCAAGTTTGCCGAGATCTTACTTGACTTCTTAGGATTCCTTTGCGAGTTATAAAAGGTAAGGATGGTTATTTCCTTAATTACATAGATAGCATGAATCTAGTTTCTATATTTGAATATCATAGATATGATTCCTAAATTAGATTCTTACAATGATATACTACTGTTGCATAACTTTGATTTCAGTAGCATTACTTATTCATATTAAATTGATTCATGTATGATTTACTTACCAATGTTATAAAAGTGATTGTAATTATTGATTTCTTTCCATATATGAAGTTACCATATATGTGATGATATGAATTGATGCATGTGTATGCTTAAGTATGGTTTGGAAAGGAGAGGTGTCCTTTGACACTACGTTCTTGGACTACTACGGGAATATTATGGGATGTTTCCGGAGATGCCCTCTGGACACCTTCCTAAACTGTTGGATGACATATCTAGGATTGTCTAGTAGTGTTTGGCTAGGATGTCCTGTTATGTCAGACCCTAATCGGAGGGGTATTGAGACCGAACGACCCGTGGTAGCAATGGGGATTCATGGGCGCTCAAGACCGGTAACCAACCCGTGAGAGGATAGGAATCACATTGTGGGGGCCATTTATTGGTAGGGTTGCATATGGTTAGACTTGGGCTCACGGGCGCTTAAGACCGATAACCAACCCGTGAGAGGACGTGAGAGCTTCCCGTTTACCATATGTGGATGATCAATAGGGTTGGTGAGTCCGTAGTCGGGACTATGAGGACTCTAGTGTGAAGGATACCGGAAAGGATCGCGGGGACGAGGAATGGACGTATCTCGGATCCGACTTGATGTAACTAAGTAGAAGACTTGCATTTGGCTAGGTTTTACCCCGACATGCGCCAAGACTTATACCAAATGGTTGTGAGAGAGTGTGTTGACTTAACCCCCTCCAAGGTTTGTCCCGAGGGATGAAGGACCCATTACCAATCGGCTGCTCAAGACCGGTGAAATGATCCGTGAGAGAATCCAAGATATCTTAAATGGTTGAGGATGTGAGTGGACTTTCCTAAAGAAGTACGGTGCTATGACTTAAAGCATGTCCGCCAATAGAGACCAGCATACATAGAGTTAGATTCATTCATTCATTGCTTGTCTCATATCATATTGCATTTATGTTTGTTCGGAATCCCGCCATTTATGTTATTATGGATTTTTAATCGCCTTACCGAGTTTCTTTGAAACTCATTCCTTTATTGTACAATGTTGTTAGACTATCCCGAGAGTACCGAGTACTATGACGGTCCCTATGAAGAAGCGCAAGGCGAAGAGGCATATCTCCAGGAAGGTGATTGCGGTTACCACAATTACTCAAGATCCCGCGAGTGGTTATGCTCCGTACGATGCTTAGTCCGACCATTGAGTGGAAGCGTCCTTGTGCCATTTATGAGATTTACACTTACAAGGATGTTGTCTATAAAGTGGAGAACAATTTAGTTACCCAATGTACTAGCTACTGGGATTAGATTTTATTTAGTTTATTCTCTTTAAAGCTACTTTTCCGCTGGTTGTAAAGTGGGATTTTTGCTTCACTTTACTTATCTGTTTGATACTCCGATTATATCTATTATTCTGATTCATTTATGATTCATTCTTTCTTTATTGGATCTATGATTTATCTTCCCCACTTTTATTTTGATTGTTCATGATTATGTTATTGTTTATGTGGGAGGTTGATCACTCGATACCTGATCTTCGGGCTGTGGATCACACTCTCGGGTATGCCAGATAGGGTACCGGCTGGGAGGGCGTGACATTTACCCTGACATGCGCCAGTACTAAGACCAATGGTGATGTGAGAGAGTGGTTACTTGACCCCCAGTGTCACATCCTCCCAGCCGGTACCCTAACTGGCATACCCGAGAGTGTGATCCACAGCCCAAAAGATCAAGTTTAGGAACGATCATATCCATTTCGCACAATAACATAATCAAAAGCAAGAACAAATCATAATGTTCAAGTAATTTATAATAAAAGTCAAGAAAGGATCTCAAAAGGATCACTATAGAATATCAGAGTGTGGAATAACAAGATACCAAATCAAAAGACAACTGTAGAGTATAGCGGAAATATACCCTACAAACACATGCGGAAGGTAGATCGAAATCTAAATAAAGCTCTAAGCTAATACAAGTAAAGTAAAAGATAAGTCTAGAAGAAACAAAAGAAATCTAATCCACATCTTCAGTCAGCTCTTCTTGCTCTTCAGTCTTCATCTTCTTCACCTTGTGCTTCCTCATACGTATCGTCAAAGAAATCCAAACCTGTAGAGAAGTCTAACAATAGATTGCACAAAAAGGAATGAGTTTCGAAAGAAACTCAGTAATGCAAGTTAATCCATAACAACATAAATAACATGGAAGCAAACCATAACAAGATGCAATGCAATATGAAACAAGTAATGTATGTATGCATCTAACTCTATGTATGCTGGTCTCTATGGCAGACATGCTTTAAGTCATAGCACCATACTTCTTTGGGAAGGTCCGCTCACATCCCCAACCATTTAAGATATCTTGGATTCTCTCACGGATCATTTCACCGGTCTTGAGCAGCCGGTTGGTAGTGGGTCCAGGCATCCCTCTCGGACAAACCATGGCACGGGGTTAAGTCAACACTCTCTCACAACCATTTGGCATAAGTACCGGTTCATGTCAGGGAAAAGCCTAGCCCAATGCAAGTCATCTAGTCAGTTACATCAACTCAGTTCCAGATACTATTATTCCTCCCCTCTCGGGATCCTTTCCGGTATCCTTCACACTAGAGTCACGGATATTACTCACCGGACTCATCAACCCTATTGGTTATCCACATATGGTAAACGGGAAGCTCTCATGTCCTCTCACGGATATAACTCACCGGTCTCGAGCGCCCATGAGCCCAAGTCTAGCCATATGCAACCCTCCAATAAATGGCCCCCACAATGTGATTCCCGTCCTCTCATGGATATAACTCACCGGTCTTGAGCGCCCATGAATCCCCATTGCTACCACGGGTCGTTCGGTCTCAATACCCTTCCAAATCGGGTTTGATATAACAGGGGTATATCCTAGCCAAACACTGCTAGACATCCCTAGGTATGACAACCATTAATTCGGGAAAGCGTCGATGGGCAACCCCAGAAACATCCCATACTATTTCCGATAATGTCCAAGGACAGAAGTGTCAAAAGGACACTCCCCAATCCCAAACCAAACTTAAGCAAACACATTCTCAGAACAGTCATGACATACACAACCAGTAGTTCATCATATAAAAGAGAATATAAAAGCAGAAATCAGATTAGGCAATAATCAGTAACTCATATATCATGAATAATAAAAAGACAATATAAACAAGTGCTACTGTTCCCACAGTAGGAGATCAGAATTAAAATACAATAACAGTAGGTAATCTCATAGTTTCATAAAGTAGAAACCAGAGAACAAGCAATCTATGTAGTTAAGGAATTAACTATCCTTACCTTGATTATTGCCGAAGATAATCCAAAGATCAAAGAGAGAGACACCAAACATGGCAAATAAACCCCTAACAAGCATAGATATAACATTAGGAAAGATGCCTAAAAGATCAGAGAGAAAATGAATCAAACTGAGCGAAAATTGAAGCTACTGTCTTCATTGGTCGATTGATTGGTCTACTGACCCAGTCGACCAATCGAGTCAGTACGGGATAGTGAAAACTGTTTTGGTCATAACTTCTTCGTCTGAAGTCGGATTGATCCGAAATTCGAAGGGGAACTTCCTAGGATGTATTAGAATCATATGGGAAGATAAAATCATCAAGTCATGGTCAAAATATGGGTTCTTGATTTGACCCAAGAAACTAGGGTTTCAACCTTATGGTTCCCATAAAAAGGTTAAGAGCACCGGATGAAGGGAAGTAAATTGTTAGTCAAAAATAACAAGAAGAATCATTCAATGATAAAGTTTAGGTTCACATAACTTTTACCCAAGAGGTTACCCTCACATGGGAGGTTACCATAGGTTCTCTGGATGACCACACAAGGTTAGGGTTTCAAGAATTCAACTGGTTGGGGTTGAGATCATGATGATGATCATAGATCTCAAGGAACAAGATGAGATCATGGAGTGGATGGTTGCAAGAGTGCATCATCTTCTTCCTGATCTCAGCCAAGAACAGATTAAAGAAAGAAAATCAGAGATGGAGAAGAAATAAAAGAGAGTAGACATACCTTTGATGCGAGAGGAAGAAGATTACTTCAAGTCTTGTGAGAGATCACCAAGGAATGCAAGGGAATTGATTAGATTAGGGTTCTAACTCATTCCATAGGCTTAGGAGGCATAGGAGGTGGAGTATTCCAGAGATTAGACTTAAATAGAAGAGACAGGACCAAATTGGTAAATTAAGACACCATTGGTCGATTGATTGGTCTGTTGGTCCAATCGACCAATGAATCGACCAATCAGGATAGCAAGGTTCAAACAGGGATTCGGAGGGCTATATAGGGTCAAATTGAGTGAGGTTTTCTTCTACGAGTCACTCAAGAAGTCTAGTTTCTAGAAATACTTTCAGATCAAGAATTGGAGTTCATTAGGTCCACCAACTAAGCTCATCTTCTTTGATGCGCAAGCAGGATTTGACAGACATAGTTCAGCAACTTCGGACAGGGATTTGAAAGGTTATATGGGATCAAATTGAGTGGGGTTTTCTCCTGGAAGTCCATTAAGAAGTCTAGTTTTGGAAAATATAGTCGGATTGAGCACAGGAGTTCATTAGGTATTTCAACTAATTCACCCCTCTTCGGTGCGCAGATTCAGAACAAAACTGATGGGTCTCATGGAAAGGCTAGGGGTAATCAAGATTCACCCTAGGGAAAGAGAAACAAAGAATGCACAATCTGAAAAGGTGTTGGGAAGTATCCAACAGATAAAAGAACATTAGGGTCTCAGATATGGTTACCTCTCATAAGAGTTGGTTACCTCCCATGAGAGTTACCCATAATTAACTCTTACAAAAACAACCCAAGATAGATAAAGGAACATCTCATTAATATTTCAAAATCAAGAATAGAATTAGGAAGGGTCTACCAATGAGAGAAAAGAATGTAAATAAATTCAAAGGAAAGAAATCCTAATATCCCATGGGAAGACTAGGGAGAATAAAGATTCACCCTAGGGAATAAAGATAAAGAAATCATAATAAAGAAAGTCTTGGGGAGGATCCAATGAATTAATAGAAAATAGAAGGGTTGCCAATTGGTCCAAGGAAAAACAAGGATCAACTCCTCAATCATGAGGACACAAGGGAAGGTCATGGTAAAAGTATGAGACCTTCCCCACAATCATAAAGATAGGTAGAAAATTCAGGGAAAGTATCATCAAGATTGTTGGTGGAATCAAATTCAAGAATCATCGCCATATGGCTTCAAGAACATAGAGTGAATTGGGGAATTCACTCTAGGGCTAAAAGAATTAGAGAAGAGGTCATTACAGCAGTGTAATACCCTTCTCATAATTAGAATATCAGAAGTAGAGAAGAAAGAATGAATTAAAGAAGAAGGGAATTGAATATTAACCTTTTAGAAGAGAAACCGATGAAGAAATCCGAACAGATGCTTGAGGGTCTTCCTTGGCTTCGAAGGAGAGGATCTAGGGTTCTTCCCACGTTCTCCAAAGGTTTAGAACAGATTGTGATTGGAAAACATGGAGTTCCCCCTTTTAAATTGCACAAAGAGTCCAAGAATTACTAGGATTTCACCAAACTGACCAAATTGACCATGTTGATTGATTGGTTGCCAAAGAGGAAGATTTAAGGTCCTTTCCACGTTCCATAGAGAGTTAGAAACCTAGTGGGAATGTTTACCACGAAATTAAAAGAAATAAAGCTTTTAAAAACCTTAAAAACAGAAAATTACCAAAATGCCACTGCCTAGACAACTTGTTCAAAAATAGGGATTTAATGGGCCTAACTTCAATATTTTTGGATGGGCTTCTTTCAACACATCATACTACTTACCTAGTATGGAGGGATGTCTTCAAACCAGGTCCAACTAAGCTTTAGGTCCATCAACCAAGTTCTTCTTCACTAGTGAGTAGTTCAATACCAAATCAATTAAGGTTTCCATAAGAAAACACCATCATCAATATCCATGGGTTTTGGGTCAAACACCATATCTTCTACTGAGATGGCCCAAGAAGACATCATCCCTCATTTTGGGACATTGGATCAACCCTAAGAGAAAGGTCTGACATGGCTTCCTAAGATTTTCAAAGATAGTAAAACTGAAATCACCGTCAAACTTCAAATCAACATTTAAACAAAACTGAAATCACGGTCCAACTTCAAATCAACATTTAAACAAAACTGAAATCACGGTCCAACTTCAAATCAACATTTAAACAAAACTGAAATCACGGTTCAACTTCAAATCAACATTTAAACAAAACTGAAATCACGGTCCAACTTCAAATCAACATTTAAACAAAACTGAAATCATGGTCCAACTTTAAAGTCAACATTTAAACTAACCCTTCTTTACCCAAAACAGATAGGGTGACCTGGCTAGGTTTGGGCTGGATTTCACACCCAGCCATGAAATGTCCCGAGGGATGCTGGACCCACTACCAAAAGGCGTTGTGTGATGAGACCTTCCCAAAGAAGTATGGTGCTATGACTTAAAGCATGTCTGCCAATAGAGACCAGCATACATAGAGTTAGATTCATACATTCATTGTTTGTCTCATACCATATTGCATTTATGTTTGCTTTGAAATCCTGCCATTTATGTTATTCCGGTTTAACTGCCTTACTGAGTTTCTTTGAAACTCATTCCTTTTGTACAATGTTTTGTTAGATTATTCTACAGGTTCTAAGTATCATGACAGCTCGTATGAAGAAGCACAAGGAGAAGAGGCATATCTCCAGGAAGGTGATTGCGGTTACGACAATTACACTGAAGATTCCACGAGTGGTTATGCTCCGTACGATGCATAGTCCGACCATAGAGTGGAAGCGCCCTTGTGCCATTTATGAGATTTATACTTATAGAGACGTTGTCTATAAGATTGAAAACAATTTAGTTACCTATTGTACCTGCTATTGTGATTAGATTTTATCTTGTTCCTTTTCTTTTAGAACTACTTTTCCGCTGGTTGTAGAGTGGGATTCCGCCTCACTTTACTTATTGATTTAGACATTCTAATTATCTTTTGTACTCTGATCATATACATGGTGTATTCTTTCCTTATTTAGATCTTTGGTTTATCTGTTGCACATCGATTATTATTGTTCATGATTATGTTATTGTTTATGTGGGAGGTTGATTACTCGATACTTGATCTTCGGGGCTGTGGATCACACTCTTGGGTATGCCAGTTAGGGTACCGGCTGGGAGGATGTGATAGATTGGTATCAGAGCCCAAGGTTCGAGAAAATCCTAACCACAGAAGACAATAACGGAACATTCTTGGGTCATAAATCTAAAATGACTCCTCTACTCTTAGAAGAAAATAATAGGACATTTGGATTAGAAACTTAACAAATGAAGCATAACAGAACATTTCTGAATAACATACCATAATTATACGTGAACAAATGTCATTAATGCAATAAAAGAAAAGTGCATAATATACAATAATTAAGTGAAACAAAATGAACTTCATTAATTTCAAAAGCTTTTACAACGATTACATCTGAAATGCATAAATGAAAATCCTAAGGTACAGTCTATCTAGGTGATCTCCTCTCGATCTCTCGTATGCTCGAACTCCTCGCTAGCCGAGTCACCCGATGCTCTATCCTATCCCGTCGTGACTCCATCCTCCCATACATCTGCTCCCGTCCGACCTCCATCCTCTCTAGCATGGAAGTCATCGATCTCATCCGTGCCCCAAGATCCGAAGCCTCCGGAACCGCATGAGAGGGGCCACCTGCCTCGAAGTGCGATGAAGAAAACTCGTGATGCACTGGCCCAGCCTCGTGCATCTCTGTATCGTCTCCGGCCTGATCATCACTATCAGGACCGATATTCTCTCCTCCATCCTCTGACTCTTGATCCTCATCCTCTGTCTCCTCATCATCCTCACCCTCTGGACCAGGAGATCTCACAGTCTGCTGCAGTCTCATCTGACGAATGGTCCAAGTCCCGATCGTATATCCCTGTGAACCAGTGTCCACTGGTGTATCCTCGAAACTCACCCGAAATGCCTGAAGATCAAGGTTAGTAGCCTCCCATAGCAAAGGTTCCGCATGCTAGGCCGTAGAACCAAGTCCAGCATAACCTGTTGAATGATGTAGGAGAGATCGATCTCGAAGCCCATGTAGATGCGGTAGATGACTAAGGCTTCCATCACTGTGACCCGATGGTGATGTCCAGCTTTCGGCATAATGTTTCGGCCGACTATGCGACCGATAATCCGTGTTGAATCGGTCATCCGTCGGCTGGTCCACGGAGTGAAGCAGCGGCGACTATCCCATAGTGTGGAGCATATCTCGCGCAGCTCATATGGCATCAGGTAGCTATCTATATCTGCCCTCGCAAGTATCCATTGTGAAACCCAGCCCTAACCTAGACCCGAAAAAAAACCCTGTTGTTTGTAGGACCGACAACTCGAAGTAAAGCAAGAAGTCAGCTTTGGGCCATCCTAGTGGAGGACTTGTTGTCTGGCTTTGAATCCATGAGTGTTGATGACAATGTCCTATTTATGGAAACTGAATTTTGATGAAGATCGGATTAGTTGATGGACTTGGAGTGTTCTCTATCATGGTTTGAAGGCATTTCTACCTATTAGGTAAGTCACTTGGGTGTGTGTGCAAAACCCCTTTATGTTTGGATTTGTTCTGAGCCTTCAATTCCCTGTTTTGAACTTGCTGAACTAATTGGTCCACTCATTGGTCGACTGAACCAATCGACCAATCCACTCGACCAATGGGTTCTGTTTTTGGTAATTAGGTCTTGCTTGCTCTATTTAAGTCCAATCTCGAGTCTACTTCGTATTTTCTGCCTCCAAACTCTTTGGAATGAACCAAGGACCTCTGCAAGTCATCTCCCTTGCACTCTTGGTGTTTATCTTGACGGATCTTCGTCAAAACTTGTGTTCTTATACAAAAAGGTATGTTTACACTCTCTTCTTCTTCATCATCCTTGGTTTCTTTCCTTTTTGAGTTGAGACAGAAGAGGAGATGTTGCGTTCTCTGTTGCAAACATCTCTGAACTTATCTCTCATGATCTTCCTAAGGATTAATGGCTAAAGCAATGTCCGTAATCATGATCATTGCAAGCTTTTGAAGGAATCATGATCTAAATCATGATCTTGTCTTCGTTTGTCTTTGATTTAAATTCTGATCTTCTTAGATATATTTTACTGACCATATTAGTAGTCAATCGCTGTATTTTCCTTACATGATCCATGATCTATCAATCTTTAGTTGTTTCTCCTCTATCATACCATGCTTTCTTCAAGTATCATGACTGATACATCTATGGTAAGTTTTGTTTCCTTATTTAGATTCAGGTTCTTAGATCTATTTCTTGAAGACCTATGTATGCCTTCTATGATATCTTTATCAAAATCAATGATTCATTCTCCTATTGTTCGTGTCTATGATTTGTATTTTTAATTCTTCAAGAACCATGATTAATCTAATTATGGTAACTTTTATTTCCTAATTTGTAACTCTAAAACTTGATTCGATTGATGTTTTGAAGTCCTCTTTATGTTAGGATACTACCAATGTAGTTTACCCCTTGTTTAGTACCCTTTTAAACCACCAAATTCGGTTCTTTATTCTTAAAACTCGATTTTGTAGGCCATCGTCTCGTTGGTCGACTGATTGGTCGACTGGGACAGTAGACCAATCCAATCGACCAATGAGTACAACAACTCCAGATTTGGTCTGTTTTGGATGTTTTGATATCTTTTCTTTTAGGGATCTTTCCTAATATGTTGTATACACTTGTCTAGGACCTTCTTCTCAAGTTTGTCAAGGTCTTACTTGAATTCTTAAGATTCCTTTGCAAGTTATAAAAGGTAAGGATGGTTACTTCCTTAACAACATAAATTGTATATCTTAGTTTCTATATTTGAATCTTGTTAGTTTATCTCCTTAAATAGATTCTTACAATGTTATACTACTGTTGTACTGTCTTGATATCAGTAGCATTACTTGTTTATATTAAATAGACTAATGTATGATTTACTTACCAGTTTTATACAAGTTGAATGTTATTGTTGATTTCTTTCCATATATGAAGTTACCATATATGTGAGGTTATGGATTGATGCTTGTGTATGCTTAAGTATGGTTTGGAAAGGGGAGGTGTCCTTTTGACACTTCTGTCCTAGGACTACTATGGGAATACTATGGGATGTTTCCGGAGATGCCCTTTGGACACCTTCCTAAACTGTTGGATGACATATTTAGGACTGTCTAGTAGTGTTTGGCTAGGATGTCCCGTTATGTCAGACCCTAATCGGAGGGGTATTGAAACCGAACGACCCATGGTAGCAATGGGGATTCATGGGCGCTCAAGACCTGTAACCAACCAGTGAGAGGACAGGAATCACATTGTGGGGACCATTTATCGGTAGGGTTGCATATGGTTAGACTTGGGCTCACGGGCGCTTAAGACAGGTAACCAACCCGTGAGAGGACGTGAGAGCTTCCCGTTTATTATATGTGGATAACCAATAGGGTTGATGAGTCCATAGTCAGGGACTATGAGGACTCTAGTGTGAAGGGTACCGGAAAGGATCGCCAAGGGCGAGGAATGGACGTATCTGGATCTGACTTGATATAACTAAGTAGAAGACTTGCATTTGGCTAGGCTTTACCCTGACATGCGCCAATACTTAGACCAATGGTGATGTGAGAGAGCGGTGACCTATACCCCCAGCCATGGGATGTCCCGAGGGATGCCGGACCCACTACCAAAAGGCGTTGTGTGATGAGACAAAGAAGTATGGTGCTATGACTTAAAGCATGTCTGCCAATAGAGAACAGCATACATAGAGTTAGAGTCATACATTCATTGTTTGTCTCATACCATATTGCATTTATGTTTGCTTTGAAATCTTGCCATTTATGTTATTACGGTTTAACTGCCTTACCGAGTTTCTTTGAAACTCATTCCTTTTGTACAATGTTTTGTTAGATTATTCTACAGGTTCTGAGTATCATGACTGCTCGTATGAAGAAGCACAAGGAGAAGAGGCATATCTCCAGGAAGGTGATTTCGGTTACGACAATTACACTGAAGATTCCGTGGGTGGTTATGCTCCATACGATCCTTAGTCCGACCATAGAGTGGAAGAGCCCTTGTGCCATTTATGAGATTTATACTTATAGAGACGTTGTCTATAAGATTGAGAACAATTTAGTTACCTATTGTACCTGCTATTGGGATTAGATTTTATCTTGTTCCTTTTCTTTTAGAACTACTTTTCCGCTGGTTGTAGAGTGGGATTCCGCCTCACTTTACTTATTGATTTAGACATTCTGATTATCTTTCGTACTCTGATCATATACATGGTGTATTCTTTCCTTATTTGGATCTTTGGTTTATCTGTTGCACATCGATTATTATTGTTCATGATTATGTTATTGTTTATGTGGGAGGTTGATTACTCGATACCTGATCTTCGGGGCTGTGGATCACACTCTCGGGTATGCCAGTTAGGGTACCGGCTGGGAGGATGCTCAATCCATACACACTGTCGTGGGTAGTAAGGAACCTGCAAAATCTCAGCTAGTGATCGGGTGGAAAAGCGAATCTGAGTCTTGAAGACCCTGCTCCTGAGGACAAGTCTATGCGGATGTCCTAGACCTCGAGCCTCCTCAATGTAAGTAAGGTTGCTGAAGAACAACCTCACTAGCTCCGGGTATACCGGCAGATCCTTAGTGAAGAGATGTGTCCACTGCAACGTGTCGAATCTCTGCCGAATCCTAAAGACTCTGAGCTGGCATAGGTGAAGCAGACGTCCTAGCTCGATGTTGCAATAACTGAAGTAGGCCTCGTACAAAAACTCGGCATGTGGTGTGTCGAACATGTCTGGTCTCCGAACCTCCTGTCTAGGCTCTGAAGGAACTTGACCTCTGCCCCTGAGTGCCCCTACAATACGACCACGACCTCTACCTCGTCCTCGCCCTCCCCTCTGCATAGTGTGTGTCTGTGGAAGAGACAATGACATTGTTGGTTAAGTGCTATTCAAGATTTAAGCCAAAAGGGTATTTTCGTAATTTTTCGGAAATTTTCAAATTTGGGGAAATTTGATTTGAAGATACTAGCATGTGCATAATACTTGGAATTTCATGTCTATGAAGTTTGTTTGAAGAAAATCGATCGAAAACTTGGGTAAAAGTGGAAAATTCAGCAAGAAGGAAAATTTGGGGATTTTGCAATTTATGTCAAAATTGAATTTTTGAAAAGTTGAAATTGGTTAAATCAAACTATATGGACATATCTACAATATCATTTTGAGCATGTAGCAATTGATTTCATGCGAAAACTCCTAGCGGTTTGTGAGAAATCGAAATTCTTCTAAAGATAACAATTTCGGTACGAAAACCTTGCGAGAAGTGCAAAGAGGTGTTAGAACTTGTTGTCTATGCATGACATTGTGTTTAAAACCTAGGGAATATGTTTCTAAGTATTCCTAAACATGATTTCTAACAATGGATACAAGTAAAACATAGATTTGATTGAAATGCAAGCATGAGAAGATGAAGTAAAAGAGAAAATATTAGTTTTACCTTGTGTTTGTTGATTGTGAGTTGTGGTGTTGTTGTTGAAGCACTTGAATCACCCAAAGATGCTTGGAAGAACCTTAGAAGATGTTTCCCTAGAGCTCACTCACTTGTGGAAGAAGTTAAAATGAGGTTTGAATGTGAAAATGAGGCTTATAATGCGAATTTTCGTATTCTGTCTTGATTGGTCGACTCATTGGTCGACTGGGCTAGTCGACCAATCACTCGACCAATGGACACAGAGACCTCATTTTCTGCAGAATTTTTGGAAATTGTGATTTTTGTCTTATGGATTATTGTTTGATGGCTACATGGATATATTTAAGTATGATTTAAGTTTTCAAATCATTTGGACTTGTGGATTATGTTGAAACTTCGAAATTCGGTATTTTGATGTTCTCAATTTTGCAGAATGGTTACTCTGAGAAGTGGGCGTGGTGAATCCAGTGGTCATGGAGGTGGTGAGATACCTAATGATGGTCATGATCAGCAGACCAATAATGATGATCAAGGTACCCATGAGATACCCAGTGCCCCGAATGTTGGAAGCTTTCGTGATATTGCCAATATTATGGGCAATATGATGCAGCAGCAAGCAGCTCAGTTTAATCAGATGTTGACGGGTTTCATGACTCTGCATAATGCGACTCGAACTGGTGCTAATGTGAATCCTCATGCCGCAGTCCTGAATGCGGGAGGTTTAGCTGGAACTCCTCATACTCGCCTGATGGAGAGTTTTCTGAAGATGCAAGTACCCACTTTCACTGGAGTTACCGAGGACCCCTTGTTTCCTAACAAGTGGCTTCGTGAGTTGGAGAAGGCTTTCCGACATCTGCAATGCTCGGAAGCTCAGAAGATTCTGTTTGCTGAACAAAGTTGCAACAAGAAGCTGATGCATGGTGGACCTCCATTCGGCCTGTTTTGGAAGGTTTGCATGCGGGAGTTGTAACTTGGGAGTTGTTCAAGGAAGCTTTTTGCATGAATTATTTCCCTGAGGCGGTGAAAGATGCGAAGGAAGCTGAGTTTATGGTTCTCGTGCAAGGATCTTTGTCTGTGTTGGAGTACCAATAGAAGTTTGAGGAACTTCATTTCTTTGCTCCTGATTCTCTGAAGGTTGATCTCGCCAAAGCGAAGAAGTTCTTCAAAGGACTGCGCCCTGCCATTAAAGCTTACCTCACAGTCCAGCCTATTGTGAGCTATGCCCAAGTGGTGCAGAACTCGAAGAAGTTGGAAGAAACAGAGAGGGAGAATGCACATATGCAAAGGCCCTGGCAGCCAAGGAACCCTGGTTTGGTGGATCGTAATGATCGGCGTTTTGTGAGACCTACACCCTACCCCAGTCCTACTTTTCAGCCTAGGAGTGTAGGTCAGAACCCTGGTTTCCAGCAGCCCGGCCAGTTTAGACAGTATGGCGGAAACCGACCTCCAGTGAGTGCAAGTGCTAGGCCTGTGAATGCGAAATCCTAGGCCTTTTGTTCAGAAGCCCCCTGTTGCAGCTACCCCAGTTGGACCCAAGCAATCCCGTTTTGCTTTTTCCGTAAGCAAACCGGTCATTTCGCTCGTGCCTGTCCGAAGCGGCCTGCACAGCAACCTGCTCCTGTGATGAAGAATACTCCTACTCTCCCTCTGGTAGAGTGTTCAGTATTTCTAGTGCTAAGCAGGATCCAAGCCATGAAGTGATTATAGGTACATTGTTAGTTGCTTCTATTCCTGCATTTGTCTTATTTGATACGGGTGCATCTCATTTGTTCATGTCATCTGCATTCATCAAGAAGACTGACCTAATCCCTGAGAAATTGTCTAGTTGTTTGTTGATTAGTACACCTACTGGTCCTGTTGTGAAACTAGATAAGGGTTTAGTTAAATGTCCTGTTTGATTGGTGAGAAGAACTTGGAAGCCAATTTTGTACTTCTTGATATGAAGGACTTCGATGTTATTTTGGGAATTGATTGGTTAACAGCCCACAAAGCTGTGTTTCTTTGTTCCTCAAGGAAGATTCAATTCCATATTTGTGGAAGTCCACTCTTTGAATTTCAAGGTGAGAAAAGAAGGGTTTGTAAGAAGATGTTGTCTACACTGATGCAAGTCTATGCCCTAGTGGATGATGCTTTATTAGAAGACAAGGGTAAGGTGGAGAAAAGAGTTGATGAAGTCAGGATTGTCTGTGACTTTGTTGATGTCTTCCCTGACGATCTATCAGGAGTGCCTCCAAATAGGGATGTTGAGTTTTCTATTGATCTCGTCCCTGGTGCCGCTCCGGTATCTAAGGCTCCGTATAGGATGGCTCCCACTGAGTTGAAAGAGTTGCAAAACCAGTTGAACGAGCTCATTGATAGAGGTTTCATACAACCTAGTGTATCACCTTGGGGAGCTCCGGTCTTGTTTGTCAAGAAGAAAGATGGTAGTATGCGTCTGTGCATCGGCTACCGAGAGTTGAATAAGCTGACTATCAAGAATAGATACCCGCTGCCCAGAATTGATGATCTCTTCGATCAGTTGAAAGGTGCAGCTGTGTTCTCAAAGATTGACTTGAGATCTGGATATCACCAATTGAAAGTGAAGTCTAGTGATATCTTCAAGATAGCTTTCCGAACACGGTATGGCCACTATGAGTTTAGGGTCATGCCTTTCGGATTGACTAATACTCCTGCAGTGTTCATGGACCTCATGAACCGAGTTTTTCACGATGTGCTTGATAAGTTTGTGATTGTTTTCATCGACGACATCTTGATCTACTCGAAGAATGAAGAAGAGCATGCGAGCCATCTAAGTTTCACTTTGCAAAGATTGCGAGAAAAGAAGTTGTACGCCAAGTTTAGCAAGTGTGACTTCTGGCTTAAGAGAGTAGTATTCCTCGGCCATGTGGTTTCAGCTGAAGAGATTCGTGTCGATCTTGAAAAAGTCCAAGCTGTGGCTGATTGGGAAAGACCGAAGTCGGTAACGGAAATAAGAAGTTTTCTTGGATTGGCGGGTTACTACAGAAGATTTATTGAGAACTTTTCTCGGTTGGCTGCTCCTATGACTAGGTTGACCAGGAAAGAAGAGAAGTTTGTTTGGTCTGACGCCTGTGAGAAGAATTTCCAAGAGTTGAAAGATAGATTGACAAGCGCCCCGATTTTGACTATACCTGATAGTTCCGGTGGTTTGACAGTTTATACCAATGCGTCAAAGATTGGTTTGGGTTGTGTACTGATGCAACATGGCAAGGTCGTAGCCTATGCTTCTCGGCAATTGAAAGATTATGAGCGGAATTACCCCACTCACGATCTAGAACTTGCCGTTGTTGTCTTCGCTTTGAAGATTTGGAGACATTACCTCTACGGTGAGAAGACTTCCATTGTCATGGATCATAAGAGTTTGAAATACTTCTTCACCCAAAGGAGTTGAACATGAGACAAAGGAGGTGGTTGGAACTAGTCTCTGATTATGATTGTGATATTCAATATCACCCTGGGAAGGCAAACGTTGTTGCTGATGCTCTTAGTAGGAAGAACCAAAAGAAGACTTTGGATTTGAATGCTTTGAATCTACCATTGTGGTATTCTATTGAGAGCTTTGATTTAGAAGTTGTCCCAGAGAATTATGTTTCTGTTCTTTCTGCCATGACGGCAAGATCTGGCCTTAGAGATAAGATTGTTGCTCTACAGAGTTCTGATCAAGAACTTATGGTCAAAGTTGAGAAGATTTCTTCGAATCCTGAGTCGGACCCCGACTTTGGTATATCCATGGATGGTGCCTTATTGTTTAGAGGTAGACTGTGCATGCCGGAAAATGAAGAAGTTAAAAAGGAAATATTGAAGGAAGCACACCAGTCAGTCTTTGCTATACACCCGGGAAGCACCAAGATGTACAAGGACTTGAAGGAACATTTTTGGTGGATTGGTTTGAAGGCTGATGTTGATAATTTTGTCGCCAAGTGTGAGACTTGCCAACGTGTGAAAGCCATTCGTCAACCCCCATCTGGATTACTTCAACCCCTTCCTATTCCTAGTTGGAAGTGGGAGGATATCTCTATGGATTTTGTAACTAGCTTGCCTCAGACAAGTAAAGGCAATGACATGGTGTGGGTGATTGTTGATAGGTTGACCAAATCAGCCCACTTCATTCCTATGAAGATCACTCATACTCTGGATAAGTTAGCTAAGCTTTATGTGGACAATGTGGTTCGTCTGCATGGTGTGCCGATGAGTATTGTTTCTGATCGCGATCCTAGGTTCACCTCAAGGTTTTGGAATAGTTTGCAGAAAGCTTTGGGAACCCAATTAAATTTGAGTACAGCTCATCACCCGCAATCGGATGGACAATCTGAGCGAACAATTCAGACGTTGGAAGACATGCTCAGATCTTGTGTAGTGGATATGGGTGGTAATTGGGATGAACACCTAGCTTTGGTTGAGTTTGCCTATAACAACAGTTATCAAGCAACAATAGGCATGGCTCCATTTAAGGCTTTGTATGGAAATACTTGTAGGACGCCTTTGTACTGGACTGAGACGGGGGAAAGAAAAGTCTTAGGTCCTAAGATGATTGAGGCTACGAGTGCTATGGTTGATTTGATAAGAAAAAGGATTAAGTCTCGCTTGATCCAAGACAGAAATCTTATCTTGACAAGAGAAGGACCGATTTAGAATTTCAAGTGGGAGAGAAAGTTTTCTTGAAGGTTTCACCAATGAAGGGTGTGATGAGATTCAACGTTAAGGGAAAGCTTAGCCCTCGTTTCATTGGACCTTTTGAGATTTTGGAAAAGGTTTGACCGGTTGCGTACCGATTAGCATTACCTCCACCTCTTGCTGGTGTTCATAATGTGTTTCATATTTCGATGCTTCGGAAATACATAGAGAATCCGAAAAACATTTTACAACAAGCACCTAAAGGACTTAGTGCTGATTTGACCTACGATGAAGAACTGGTTGAAATCCTGGATAAGAAGGACAAGTAGCTACGGAATCGCCCCATCCCTTTGGTGAAGATTCGGTGGAAGAACCATACCCCTGAAGAAGCTTCTTGGGAGAAGGAAGAAGATATGAAGGAGAAGTTTCCTCACCTCTTTGGAAGCACAGGTACGCTTTCAATTTCGAGGACGAAATTTCTTTAAGGGGGGAGAATGTGAAACCCAACCCTAACCTTGACCCGGAAAAACCCTGTTGTTTGTAGGACCGACAACTCGAAGTAAAGCAAGAAGTCAGCTTTGGGCCATCCAAGTGGAGGACTTGGTGTCTGGCTTGGAATCCATGAGTGTTGATGACAATGTGCTATTTATGGAGACTGAATCTTGATGAAGATCGGATTAGTTGATGGACTTGGAGTGTTCTCTATCATGGTTTGAAGGCATTTCTACCTATTAGGTAAGTCACTTGGTGTGTGTGCAAAACCCCTTTATGTTTGGATTTGATCTGAGCCTTCAATTCCCTGTTTTGAACTTGCTGAACTAATTGGTCAACTCATTGGTCGACTGGACCAGTCGACCAATCCACTCGACCAATGGGTTCTGTCTTTGGTAATTAGGTCTTGCTTGCTCTATTTAAGTCCAATCTCGAGTCTACTTCATATTTTCTGCCTCCAAACTCTTTGGAACGAACCAAAGACCTCTGCAAGTCATCTCCCTTGCGCTCTTGGTGTTTATCTTGACGGATCTTCGTCAAAACTTGTGTTCTTATACAAAAAGGATTGTTTACACTCTCTTCTTCTTCATCATCCTTGTTTTCTTTCCTTTTTGAGTTGAGACAGTAGAGGAGATGTTGCATTCTCTGTTGCAAACATCTCTGAACTTATCTCTCATGATTTTCCTAAGGATTAATGGCTAAAGCAATGTCCGTAATAAGGATCATTGCAAGCTTTTGAAGGAATCATGATCTAAATCATGATCTTGTCTTCGTTTGTCTTTGATTTAAATTCTGATCTTCTTAGATCTATTTTACTTATCATATTAGTAGTCAATCGCTGTGTTTTCCTTACATGATCCATGATCTATCAATCTCTAGTTGTTTCTCCTCTATCATACCATGCTTTCTTCCAGTATCATGACTGATACATCTATGGTAAGTTTTGTTTCCTTATTTAGATTCAGGTTCTTAGATCTATTTCTTGAAGACCTATGTATGCCTTCTATGATATCTTTATCAAAATCAATGATTCATTCTCCTATTGTTCGTGTCTATGATTTGTATTTTTAATTCTTCAAGAACCATGATTAATCTAATTATGGTAACTTTTATTTCCTAATTTGTGACTCTAAAACTTGATTTGATTGATGTTTTGAAGTCCTCTTTATGTTAGGAAACTACCATTATAGTTTACCCCTTGTTTAGTACCCTTTTGAACCACCAAATTCGGTTCTTTATTCTTAAAACTCTGATTTTGTACGCCATCGTCTCCGTTGGTGGTCGATTGATTGGTCGGGACAGATAGACCAATCCAATCGACCAATGAGTACAGTAACTCCAGATTTGGTCTGTTTTGGATGTTTTGATATCTTTTCTTTTAGGGATCTTTCCTAATATGTTGTATACACTTGTCTAGGGCCTTCTTCTCAAGTTTGTCAAGGTCTTACTTGAATTCTTAAGATTCCTTTGCAAGTTATAAAAGGTAAGGATGGTTACTTCCTTAACAACATAAATTGTATATCTTAGTTTCTATATTTGAATCTTGTTAGTTTATTTCCTTAATTAGATTCTTACAATGTTATACTACTTTTGTACTGTCTTGATATCAGTAGCATTACTTGTTTATATTAAATAGATTGATGTATGATTTACTTACCAGTTTTATACAAGTTGATTGTTATTGTTGATTTCTTTCCATATATGAAGTTACCATATATGTGAGGTTATGGATTGATGCTTGTGTATGCTTAAGTATGGTTTGGAAAGGGGAGGTGTCCTTTTGACACTTCTGTCCTAGGACTACTATGGGAATACTATGGGATGTTTCCGGAGATGCCCTTTGGACACCTTCCTAAACTGTTGGATGACATATTTAGGACTGTCTAGTAGTGTTTGGCTAGGATCTCCCGTTATGTCAGACCCTAATCGGAGGGGTATTGAGACCGAACGACCCGTGGTAGCAATGGGGATTCATGGGCGCTCAAGACCGGTAACCAATCCGTGAGAGGACAGGAATCACATTGTGGGGACCATTGATCGGTAGGGTTGCATATGGTTAGACTTGGGCTCACGGGCGCTTAAGACCGGTAACCAACCCGTGAGAGGACGGAGAGCCCGTACCAAGGGAGACCAAGGGGAGAGCCGAGGGGACAGGACCTAGTGTGAAGGACCGGAAAGGACGTGAGGGGCGAGGAATGGACGTATCTGGATCTGACTTGATGTAACTGAGTAGGAGACTTGCATTTGGCTAGGCTTTTACCCTGACATGCGCCAGTACTTAGACAAATGGTGATGTGAGAGAGCGGTGACTTGACCCCCAGCCATGAAATGTCCCGAGGGATGCCGGACCCACTACCAAAAGGCGTTGTGTGATGAGACCTTCCCAAAGAAGTATGGTGCTATGACTTAAAGCATGTCTGCCAATAGAAACCAGCATACATAGAGTTAGATTCATACATTCATTGTTTGTCTCATACCATATTGCATTTATGTTTGCTTTGAAATCCTACCATTTATGTTATTACGGTTTAACTGCCTTACCGAGTTTCTTTGAAACTCATTCCTTTTGTACAATGTTTTGTTAGATTATTCTACAGGTTCTGAGTATCATGACTGCTCGTATGAAGAAGCACAAGGAGAAGAGGCATATCTCCAAGAAGGTGATTGCGGTTACGACAATTACACTGAAGATTCCACGGGTGGTTATGCTCC
This sequence comes from Hakea prostrata, assembly GCF_041222555.1. NCBI lineage: Eukaryota > Viridiplantae > Streptophyta > Magnoliopsida > Proteales > Proteaceae > Hakea > Hakea prostrata. Next base: position 26,141,792 of record NC_142606.1, read on the forward strand.
GTACGATGCTTAGTCCGACCATTGAATGGAAGTGCCCTTGTGCCATTTATGAGATTTATACTTATAGAGACGTTGTCTATAAGATTGAAAACAATTTAGTTACCTATTGTACCTGCTATTGGGATTAGATTTTATCTTGTTCCTTTTCTTTTAGAACTACTTTTCCGCTGGTTGTAGAGTGGGATTCCGCCTCACTTTACTTATTGATTTAGACATTCTGATTATCTTTCGTACTCTGATCATATACATGGTGTATTCTTTCCTTATTTGGATCTTTGGTTTATCTGTTGCACATCGATTATTATTGTTCATGATTATGTTATTGTTTATGTGGGAGGTTGATTACTCGATACTTGATCTTCGAGGCTATGGATCACACTCTCGGGTATGCCAGTTAGGGTACCGGCTGGGAGGATGTGACAATAATGACACTGTGTGGGTGATTGTTGATAGGTTGACTAAATCAGCTCATTTTATTCCTATAAAGATCACTCGTACTTTGAATAAGCTAGCTAGGCTTTATGTGGACATTGTGGTTTCGTCTACACGGAGTGCCTTTGAGTATTGTTTCTGATCGTGATCCTAGGTTCACCTCAAAGTTTTGGAATAGTCTGCAGAAAGCCTTAGGAACCCAATTGAATTTGAGTACAGCTCATCATCCATAGTCTGATGGACAATCTGAGCGGACAATTCAAATCTTTGAAGATATGCTTAGATCTTGTGTAGTGGATATGGGTGGAAATTGGGATGAACACTTAGCTTTGGTTGAGTTTGCCTATAACAACAGTTATCAAGCAATAATAGGCATGGCTCCATTTAAAGCTTTGTATGGTAACACTTGTAGGATGCCTTTGTATTGGACCGAGACCGGTGAGAGAAGAGTTTTGGGTCCAGAAATGATTGAAGCTACAAGTGCGATGGTTGACATGATTAGAGAAAGGATCAAGTCTGCCCAGTCTAGACAGAAATCTTATACCAACAAGAGAAGAACCGATTTAGAATTTCATATTGGAGAGAAAGTTTTCCTCAAAGTATCACCTATGAAGGGGGTGGTGAGATTCAATGTTAAAGGAAAGCTTAGCCCTCGTTTCATTGGACCTTTTGAGATTTTGGAGAAGGTTGGACTTGTTGCATACCGTTTGGCTTTGCTCCCATCTCTTGCTGGAGTTCATAATGTGTTCCATGTTTCTATGCTCCGGAAGTACATAGAGAACCCGGAACACATACTATAGCCAGCACCCAAAGGACTAAGTGCTGATCTTTCCTAATATGAAGAGCCAATCGAGATCCTAGACAAAAAGGACAAACAGTTGCGGAATCACACCATCCCTTTGGTGAAGATTCGGTGGAAGAACCATACCCCTGAAGAAGCTTCATGGGAGATAGAAGAAGACATGAAGGAGAAGTTTCCTCATCTTTTTGGAAGCACAGGTACGCTTTCAATTTCAAGGACGAAATTTCTTTTAAGGGGGGGAGAATGTGAAACCCAACCTATCCTAACCCTAACCCTAACCCGGATCCTTGATGTGTGTAGGTCCGAAGACCCGGAGTGGTGGAAGAAGAGACTTGTGGGCCCTCATAGTTGAAGACTTGGTGTATGATTTGGAGCCCATGGATATTGACAGTGAAGCCCCTTACTTGGATACACAGTCAGTGTTCAATGAGAAACTGCACCTAGAAGAGGGGAAGCTTAGTTGAAGTGCTTAATGCGCTTCCGATCTTGTTTTGAAGGTATTTCTCTACTCTAGACTTGTTTATTGACTTGTAGGAGAAAACCCAACTCAATTCGGACCCGTATAGCCTTTCATATTCCTGACTTAAGCTTGCTGTACATGCTTGGTTGACTGACTTAGTCGACCAAAGCCAGTCGACCAATGGCTGTACAAATCCGAGAAAAAGATCCTTTTTGGATATTCCTCTCTCTATTAAAGTGTTTCTTGTGTTTTGAACCCTATTATACTCATTTAGGCTACTGAGAACGAGAGTGGAGCTTCCCAAGGCAATCTCTTGGTGTTTGTGAATGATTTTTGCCCCCAATCATTGCAATCATTACCTATTGTCTCCATTTGCACATTCAAGGTATGATTCATCACTCTCACTCTCTATCCTACTCTTTTCTTTTCTTTTCTTGCTGTTGCAACCTTGGAGTTGATGCTGCAACCTTGCAACCATCACTCCAAGTGTTCACTCTTAGCTAATCATTGATCTCATTCCATTTCCATTGATGCTATGCTCTCATGTTCTCATTTCAATCCTTGCATATGCATTCCTTTGATTCTCTTCTTAACTTCATGCATTCTTGTCCCAAACTGAGGTATATAGTGTGCTATGTCTATGTTTATTGCTAGCATATGATTCTAATCCAATTCTTATTAGTTCCCCTAGCAAATTCATTCATTTCCAATGCAAATTCATTTGATTTCAATCCATGCTATGATTCTTGCACTTAGAACATAGGGTTTCAATTTGGGGGTTTCTAATTAGACCTTTAGATTGTGTTAATTACTTGATTGGTAGTTTTTTTTATACTGTTACAATGAATTCCTCCAAGTTTCGGATCGATCCGAGCCTCAGAAGATCGATTTTGAGCCAAAAATCACTATTTGGCCTCGGGCACTATTCACTTGGTCGACTGCTTGGTCAACTTGGTCAGTTGACCAATTAGTCAACCAATGGACTGCTGAATTGTGTACTTCGTCGATTTGATCCGTTCGACCTCCGATTTTCCCGATTTCTTTTCTAATCTTTCGTTTATGTTTGTCTAGGGTCTTAATACCATATTTGGATCATTCTTTTGTGGCCTTTGGATTATCATCATCGTGGTTTAAGGTAAGGACGGTTATATCCATATGACATAGACTATGTGATTATTACACTGATGTTGGCGACTTAGTAGGCTTAGCTTATTAGTTGTTTTTAGACATCATATGACTACTGTAGTTACCTTATAACAGTAGCACCATGTTTATTTACTTCCTTTATTATGTCTATTCATTCTTGTCATTTACTTATACACTTGATCATGTGATGCCATGACGTATCTTTCAATTTGATGATGTATCATGTATGTATGAAATGATGAACTGAGACTGTGATTGGATAAGTATGATTTGGGATTGGGGAATGTCCTTTTGACATTTCTGTCCTTGGACATCGGAGGGAATAGTATGGGATGTTCTCCGAAGATGCCCATCGACGCTTTCCCGGATTATTGAATGACATACATAGGACTTGTCTAGATGTGTTGGCTAGAACGTCCCGGTTGTATCAGACCCAAATTGGAAGGGCATTGAGACTGAACAACCCGTGGTAGTAGTATAGTTTGATGGGCGCTCAAGACTGGTAACCACCTCGTGAGAGGACATAAATCATACTATGGATATCCAAAAAGGGCCATTTATTGGTAAGGTTGCAAATAGCTAGACTTGGGCTCATGGGCACTCAAGACCGGTAACCAACCCGTGAGAAGACGTGAGAGCTTCCCATCTACTATTTGTGCATGACCAATAGGAATGGTGAGTCCGTAGTCCGGGACTATGCTGAATCTAGTGTGAAGGATACCGGAAAGGATCGCCCAAGGCGAGGAATGGACGTATCTAGATCTGACATGATATGACTAAGTAGATGACTTGCATTGGGCTAGGCTTCACCTTGACATGCGCCACTACTTAGACCAATGGTGATGTGAGAGAGCGGTGACTTAAATAGCAGCCATGGATTATCCCGAGGGATGCAGGACCTAGTTTCTCGGCTTGAGTGATGGAGACTGATCCAAAGAAGTATGGTGCTATGACTTGAAGCATGTCTACCATAGAGACTAGCATATGTAGAGTTAGTATCATACTTGCATCATGTGTTTCATATCATCTTGCATCATGTTATGATTTGTATTATATGGTTTATGTATTATTGATTAACTGCCTTGCTGAGTTCTTTTGAACTCATTCCTTTTTGTACAATTGTTTTGTTAGATTTCTCTGCAGGTCCCGAAGAAGTCGATGACACATACTTCGAGGTGGACCAGGATTCCGCATACTACACTGAAGGTCATGGCCATTATGAAAGTTACTGTTAAGGTGCCGAGGGTGATTACCCTCCGTACCAAGATTAGCCGGACTTTGGTGTGGGAGAGGCCCTGCTTGGTTTCCTTCGTGTACACTTACGAGGACACCCTGTACAAGACTGAGGAGACCTTAGCTTAGGCCTTTTTATTGTTATTATTTGGAACTCGGATCTATAATTAACTTTCTTTTGATATACTCTTAGATGTTGGTTTTGTAACTAACTTTGATTGACTATTTTTCTGCTACCACTGAGGGAGTGACTTCCGCTCACTCTCTCTCTCTCTCTCTCTCTCTCTCTCTCTCTCTCTCTCTCTCTCTCTCTCTCTCTCTCTCTCTTTTGGATTATATTTAAACATTGGTATCATCTTTATTCTGCACTATGATTATTTGTTCTTATCTTATTCATGATCTCTTTTATTATATGCTTTTACTTTGATTATTATTGTTCATGATTGTGTTATCGCGTATGTGGGAGGCATGTTTGCTCGATACTTGATCTTCGGGACTATAGATCACATACCCGGGTATGCCTAGTAGGGTACCGGCTGGGTGGATGTGACATTAACATGTGCCAATACTTAGACCAATGGTGATGTGAGAGAGTGGTGATTGAAACCCCAGCCATGGATTGTCCGAGATGGATGCAGGACGCATTACCAACCGGTGCTGAGTGACTGAGACTTACCCAAAGAAGTATGGTGTTATGACTTAAAGCATGTCTACCATAAAGACTAGCATATGTAGAGGTAGAATCATAATTGCATCATCTGTTTCATATTATTTTGCATTATGTTACGTTTTGTATCATACGACTTATGTATTATGGAATAACTGCCTTGCTGAGTTCTCTCGAACTCATTCATTTTTGTGCAATTGTTTTGTTAGGTTACTCTACAGGTATTAAAGAATCTGATGGCTCATTCCTCGAGATGGACTCGGATTCCTCATACTACTCTGAAGGTCTTGGCTACTATGAAGGTCACGGTGAAGATCCCGAGGGTGGTTACCTTCCGTACCAGGATTAGCTCGACCTTAGTGTGGGAACGACCGTGTTTGGTCTCCTATGTTTATACTTATGAGGATATCTTGTATAAGACCGAGGAGACCTTAGTTTAGACTTTTATATTGTTATATAATTTTAAAGTCTTGGATATGTAAACTTTAACTTTGATTGATCTACTCTCCGCTGTGTACCGAGGGAGTGATTTCTGCTCACTTCCTTCCTTTTGATTATATATTTGGTATCGTTTTATTCCGCACTCTGATTATTTGTTCTTATTTTATTCATGATTTATTTTATTCTATGTTTTAACCTTGATTATTATTATTCATGATTGTGTTATCGCGTATGTGGGAGGCATGGTTGCTCGATACTTGATCCTTGGGAATGTGGATCACATACCCGGGTATGCTAGGTAGGGTATCGGCTGGGTGGATGTAACATCAACAGTGACTAAAATCCTTTCATGATTTCTGGATCAAAATTGGTTAATGGTTACGGCCGAATGCTCGTCACTTCTGTCGGCGTCAACACTTCATGGAGCGGGATGATGAGTTCAAAAAACTGTAACCGAGAGAAGCAAACCCCATTACAAACCTGTTTTGGCAACTTTACTTCCTATGTAGAGGAGTACCCTGTTTGTTGCCTTCATTGTTCTTGTTATGAAATTAATCAAATACCTTAGTGGAGATATACATGACGAAAAATGGACTCTTGGAAAGACCCAACTCAATTTTCTGGTGAAAGCTTTGCTAGACATTGTCTCTTCGCCGGAGAATGTTGCCGGGGTATCAGTGCCGGCAGATTTTCCGACCGCGAGAATCAGTCTTTCAATTGGGTTTGGAGTCGGCTACTAACAGGTACTGATTTTGTAAATTTAAAAACTCTAAAACCCTTAAAATGCAAAAAGAAAATTAAATTTATGTGTAAATACTTTTCAGTTTTTAATCTAAGCTGTTAAATGTAACTTTGATGACATGGATGAATCCCGTCGTCAGCTGCTGCCACCAGCAACAGCAAATAAAAATCCCTTTGAGCACGGGGTTGAATCCGCGAGCATCATGGTTGGCTCGCTCTTATTGGTCGGGCTAGAGTTACGGTAAATCGGGCATATCAATTGGGATGAAGGGTTTTTTACCTCTTTTCTTTTAACTTTCTTCCTTTTTTGGTAGAAAATAAGAAGCCTTTGTTATTTCTTATTTGTACAAATGACAACAAATTTTCGAGTCCGTCGTCTACAATGGACAATTGGCAAATAGAGGTTAGCGGAGGAAGTGAATAATTTAGAAAACAAATAAACCAAAATGAGGTTGACCGGAAACTGGAAAGGAAAAGAAAAAGAAACCGAAAAAGAGATTGAAAATCTAATCCCAAACAGGTGAAAACAGCAATAGCCACCGGTCGGTAGAGCAGCGAGTGTGCTGAACATTCAGTTCAGTTGTTATTCAGTATGGCATCCTCGACCCAGGCTTTCCGTATCTCAATCTCACTTAAAAGTAGAAGTTATTAAATAAAAATTGTTACGCAAAATTTGGAAAAATTTTAATAATAAAGGAGAAATGGATGTGCTCACTTTGGTGTCATAGTGGCCGAAGGGCCATTGTTATTTTCTCTGCTGCGATTCGTTTCGTAAGTATTCAAAGCACTTGCAAACGCTCTTTCCTTCTGCTTCATCCATTTAAGATTTTTTATTGATTAATCCCAGTAACCCCTTCTACCCAGGAGAAAAACAACTGTAATCCTTTAGTCTCTGCCTCCATTCTGTTCTTGACTCTGTTCTTGTTTTTGTACTTAGCGAGAAGATTTGAAAGATGTTGGTGTTGTCGGAACAGAGATTAGCAATCTTGCTTCTGATATCGATTATGGGACTGGGCATCTGCTTAGGGCATGGAGACGAATCTGGATCTTGTCCTTTCAGCAGTCCGCATCCTCGGCAGCATTATCAGTCAGACCACGGCCATCACGGTCACGAACATCATCACCATCATCATCATGAGCATCATATGGATCTGTCGGAGAACAAGCTTGCAGAGGAAATTGCAGAAGAAGAGGATCTCAAATTGTACGGGTTCGGCTCCCACCATGGTCATCACGATCACGACCACAACCACCATCGCGGTCATGATCATCTTGATTCAGAACTTTCGAGCTTGGGTGGGGTATCTTGACTTGTTTCAGATTGAGTTCTTGGAGGGCATTCCATTCTATTGCATTTTATTATATTTGTCTGGACCTCAACACCAGATTTCCTTTCATGCCTTTCCTTTATTTGTCCTTTTTCTGAAGAACTGAATTTTGAAACGTAATTAATTAATGTTTGATCGCATTCACAGTTATGAGCGATGTTTTCCTAGTTTATCAATGTATTACTTAAGATTTCATTATTTTGGTGCTAACTATAATTGTTTGGACTTAATGTGACTACTTGTTTATACCATGTGGAAGTTGAATTTTCAGGGTATGCAATCACGTACTGTGTAGGAGTGGATACCACTTTTCTTTATTGTGGCTTCAAGGAGTCTCCATAGGCATGGACTGAAATGGTAGTGAAAGGAATTGTGAATAAGTACTTAGTTAATGAACAGGGAAAGGGGTTAATTGCTACCTTTTCTGCCTTAAGCTATCTTTACTAGATGAGAGAGGTAGAATTTTCCAGCATGTTATTGGATGTAGACGATGAAGTATGAGAAAACTTCTAAACTGCACATATGAAAACAAATATTATAGTGAGAAGTGGCAAGTATTTTAAATGGATTGATGGCCTCTGAACACTCCTTTTTTTTGGGGGGGGGGGGGGTTGGTAGATAGAACACTCAGATTTGACCCCATTAAGGTTTTAGAAAAATGGGACAAGTGACAAAGTCTAATGGGAACTGCCATGTTCTATGGTAAGTGGTGATACCCTTGACAGAACATTCTGAGGATTTGGATTTGGGATCAGTTGTTTGGGTTTCTATAGATTAGGTGTCAACTACAGTTTCTGTTTGAGTTCTACTTTGTGGCCCACTCCAGTTCTGCTCGTCTTTTACAAATACATGTATGCATGAAGAAACCAAAGAATTTTCATTTATTTCAAAGAATAGGACTTACATGCTTTGAAGCTCAGTGAACAATAGGTGGTGGTCTCAACTCAATCACTGTGCTTGGAGATGTGTACTGCTCTAGTCGACTGTTTCTGACATTATATCCGTTTCAAGGTCTCATTCCCATCACCCAAGTCCTTTGTCCAGTTGTCGTCCTCCCTAAATGGAGATCGGTTTTCATTTCCTTAGTTGGATTCTTTAACTGTGCCTTTCTTGACTGGTGCTTCCTGGTTCCTGCTGTTAACTACCTTAGACTAAAATTTGCTCCTCTATCCCCTTCCCCAACCCCCTCACCCCACCAAAACGGGGGGGACCCTCAACCCAAAAACAGAATGCCAAAGGGTGAGAAGAATCGAAAAGATTTCCTTTCCTTAAAAACTAAACGCTTTTTCACTTTTGTTAAAAGACTGTAAGAGATAACCAGCAATCACAAGAGAGAAGAGCTGTGACTGCTAGGGTCCACCAGACCATGCTTTATCAGTCCCCCTTTAATCAATATATGGTCTCAAGTTACTAGTAGAAAGGTAATGATTGATTTGTCCTAATCTAACAAGGAAATACTATCCTTGAGTTATAATAATAACTAAACACGCAAACATGAAGATACACAAAGGGAGTGGCACCTTCAATGTTGTGGCACCCCTTTGTACCCCCCATGGTATAGAGGGTCCAATACACTTTTCTTAGTAGCACTCCCTGTTGGAGCATGTACATCACCCATGCCTAGCTTTCAACATTAGTTTTTCATCATGGACAAACGATGGCTTAGTATGTACATCTTCAAGTTGGTCAGAAGAAGTAACAAAGGGAGTTACAATTGTATTCTTAATCAATTCACTGTTTACAAAGTGATAATTCACTTCAATATGTTCTTTTCTCTCATGAAACATGGGATTATCAGCAGTGTAGATGGCCACCTAATTATCATGGAGCCGCTTCATGGGCTGAGTGGTTGGAAAATCCAATTCATGAAGAATTGGCTTTACACATCAACTTGACTTTGATTTGTGCAATAGCTTGATATCTACCTTTGTACTAGACCTTGCAACTATAGTCTATTTCTTAATATGCCAAGTGATTAAATTTGCCACACTCTAATGTCCAATATCCAGTGGTTGATTTTTCTTGCCACCAGTGTCTGCCCTGTCAGCATAAGAGAGATGTACTAAAATCAGCTATTTTATGGGGCCAATAGATGAGCCCAAAGGCCCCTTTCAAATACTATAACATGCGATCGGCTGCCTCCCAATAAACCCTTCATTAGGGATTGCATAAATTTACCAACAACACTGACAACCAATTATACAGTCTAGAGCCAATGAGGTAGTCAAGTTTTCCCATGAATCTCACACTTGTCTATAAAACATGTTTGGATCCAAACTTCGAACATGGACCCATAGGAGTATCAACGAGTTTTGATGCCAGTAAACTAGACTCAGATAACAAATAAACCAATCCTGAGGAACTGATACACCTCTCAACTGGTCGAAGGTCACTTATAAGCCAATAAACCAGGATCTGATATGAACAAGAATTCAAATTGGCTAAAAATAAGTTTTATAACAAATTACCATTAGGGTTTGATGCATTGTTTATGCCATTGAAGTTGGAGAATCTAAAAGTGAAGATTTCATGATGTTTTAATGGAGGGAAGTAGCTGGAATTGATTTGACAGCGATTTAGGGTTGGGTTTTGTGTTTTGGAATAGAGAATATGTGAAAATCCTAGAGTTTGTGAGACCATAATTCAACTAAACTTGAATGCTGTTTTTAGGAGGGTATGGGGGGGGGGGGGTAATCGATCAAATCTTTGTAGATGATTTTAGCAGTTACTTTGGGCTGTTTTGTGGATTTAGGGTTTGTTAATGCTGTCTACTGATGGTGGAGAATTTAGTGGTTTAGGGGATTAAAAATAAAAATGTCAGGTGGGGTCTTAGACAAAAGGGTATGAAGTGCATAAGGGTCAAAACAGAGCGGAAATAGGAGTCCCTTCATACTTGCTTTCCTATATATACAAAGTGTTTGGAGGACATCAGTATCTACGGTGTGAAGCTTCAGTTGCAAGTTATCTAATACAAAGGACAAGGATGGAGGAAAAAGGTTGTAGGAGGTGGAAGAGAAGAGATGAGAAGAATTCTGTAATCCTGTGTGTTTTCCCCTCCACGTCAGAATCACAAACATTGATTACTAACGCAAGAAAGACAAATCACAACTTTGCTCCCCTATCTGACATAAGATAGCCAAGGTAAAAGGTAGATAAGGAAAAAGATAAAACATTAGATTAAGTTACAATGTAATAGGCATTTGCCCAAAAGTAACATTATCAATTCCAACAGCTCTAGCACTCCTCCCTCAAGCTAGAGAGTGGATGTCAAGCATTCCCAGCTTGCATGAAAGGGCATTGAACTAATGAGAAATAAGGCCCTTGGTTAAGGTGTCCACTAACTGATCTCTAGTCCTCACAAAAGGGAGTGCATATTTGGCCAAAATCAATATTCTTTTTGATGAAGTGTGGCACCAATCCATCTCAATACGTTTTCTTCTATCAGGATTATGTGATGTAATGATGGCAGGTTTGTTTTCATAATAAAATCTCATAGATGATTTAGTATAAAGCGCAACTCTTGAGTCAACCTGATGTGAACACAAGGACTCTCCCATAATTGGGTCCCAAAAGTCCAGATCCAAATGGCCAATCTAAGCTGGCCGAATGCCCCCAAGGGTATTTTGGTCATTTTCCAGCCCCTTGTAGGACTCAAATGGGTCTGGATAGAATCATCTCGATCCAAGGGTCATGGATCTATTTTTAGTGTCTTATTTGAGTTAATAGTTTGAGAGTTATATTCCATTGTAAGTTGAGTTAGTTGTGGGGTGTAACTCTATTTCTATTTCCTAGTTACAGTCTTAACTCTCTCTTTCTTCATGTAAGGCTATAAATAAGCCATTCCCTCCATTGTAAAGTTTGACAGAATTGAGTAAAGATTAAAGACTCTTGTTGGAAAACAAGCCATGCCTTTCTTGGGAGGGCCACAGCAGAATTAAAGGTTTCTTTCTTCAATTTCAGCAACCATCTTCAACTTCCAGCAGCAGCTTTTCATGAACAGCAGCCTCCCAAGTAAGTTCAACACCCCCAGCCCCTTACTCACCTTCCCACCTCCATCGCAGCCGTCCTGTTCCCTTTCTTGCACAGGCCCTAGGAACCCCTCCCCTCCCTTTGCTTCCCCCTAAATCCCCTCCCCCCACCCATCACGGTCCCTAGGGAACCATCCCCCACCCCCTGTGGCACCTCTAATCCCCTCCCCCACCACCCCCAACCCTTGCAGCACCCCCTCTCCCCATTCTCTCTCTTGGCCCCCTCTCTTTCCCCTTCTCTAACTTGCAGCAAGTCTGGAAACAGAAAAAATAAAGAAAAGAGAAAAAAAAAAAAAAAAAAAAAAAAGAAAAAGAAAAAGAAAAAGAAAGAAAGAAAAGAGTTGAGAAAGATTGCCCAAGATCATCCCAAAACCCTCCATACCTGACCGCAGGCTTACTTCCCTTTCCCAGGTAATTTTAGGTATCTCAAACCCTTCCCATATTAATCCAATATATCTCATCTTCTTCCCCAACAACCCTAGGATAATTTTTAGTCTCCCAAAATCATCCCATGGGATATTGTTAAAACCCTAATATCTCACAAACCCTTCCATAGCACTTCCCGTAGTATTCCTTTTTACCATAACTCAACCCCTTAAATTTTGTTAATTATTTTCTGATTCATAAGAAGATTCTGGGCTAACCCTGAATTCTAGGGGATTATTTCAAAGAATCCTTAACCCAAGAGTTGGGTTACATCAATTTGGTACTAGAGCAATGGATACAAGCACCTAATGTAGAACATATTATTTGGAATGAAAAATGAAATTAGGGGGAAAAAATGTCACTTTCCTTGAAGAATGGCTTCAAACTCACTCAATCCTTGTTGATTACTTACTCTACATGACCTATATGAAGTGTTGATGCAATGTAGGGGAAGAGCCGAGCAATTTTTGGTGAAAAATCTGGCCAGAAGTGGAAGAACAATAAGCAGGGGTCAAGAGGAGGTGAGTTCTCGTCTTGACTTGACGAGAGGGGTTATTCAAAGGGCGAACTTGACTGAGATCCCAGTTGAACCGAGATCCCAACTCGACTAGATCTCGGCTGAGATTTACAACTTCCTGGGTTTTGCAGACCATCTTGTCTCGGCCTTTCATAATATCGAGATCTCACAAGACCTTCAATCATGGTCTATGCCTGTCAATTGAGATAAAAGTGTCTGCCCTGAGGGCATTCTCCTACAATCTTAAACACCATGGATGTTAGTCACACCAAGGGTAGTTGTAAGTCAAGATTTGCAATTTAGTTCCCCTGACACCATTATGGCAAGCTAGGGTGTTCAATTGTTTCATTTCAGCTACAGAAATACTTCCTTCTGTTAGTGTTGAACTATTTTTGTAGTTGAAATCTAAAGTACTTTTGAAGTACTTTTCTCTGAGGTCGTATGTCATCAGTTATCCATGAGATGGGGAATTGCCTTCATTCTGCATGTCCTATTAATTGTTTCTCCATCGTTCTGTTGCTGGGCCTACCAGCTAGGTGGTACCGAATTGAATCCCCCGTCTTCAGGTAAATCAAACCAGTGGAAAATTCAGATGGGAAGGAGCTTTAGGATATTGGTGTGCAGGCTAGGTGGTACCGAATTGAATCCCCCGTCTTCAGGTAAATCAAACCAGTGGAAAAGTCAGATGGGAAGGAGCTTTAGGATATTGGTGTGCAGAGGCCCTAGGGATGGATTGATGTAAATTCAACTGATACTAAGGGTTCCTAGATTTTAGGACTTCCTTGAGGCAAGCTTGGACTCTAGGATCAAAGGGTCTAGTAGCGAAACAATGGGCTGCAATTTGGAACTAATAAGGATGACCTAAGGAAGAGGTGATCCTCAAAAGTTCCATTAAATCTGAGAACAAGCAGCCCACGATATCTGCAGTTGCGGGTTTTAAAGCTTTGGACGGTATAGTGGAAGTTTTGGGCTATTCTGATGGTTGTCATGGATAGGCAGCAAGTATTCATCGACCGGTTGTCTCCCTGAACCGAAACAAGTCAAAATAATAGGAAAGAATGGGTGAGGATAATCTGAACTATGAATAACCTTGCTGTAAACCAGCGGTTGTAGTGCTAATGGAGAACACAGGCTAAGTCCACAATCTAATTCAGATACTTGGACCAGGGTCTGGAATGACTGGAAGCACCTAGGATGCCGGGGCTGGATTTCAAACACTAGCTAAATCAGGCATGGACTTTAAGAATCAGGCCTACCTTCCTTTTAGGAACAATAAACTCAAGCCTAGTTGAATTGTATATTCTGAACTGTATCCATAAATCCATGATAGGGAATTTAATGAAAAAATTAATTTTGAAATTAATAGGATATGCAAATTAAGTGATTAAGGATATTGGTACCTAGTGGCGGAGCCAAGATTAAACATTTGGGGGCGGAGGCGGACCGGACCGAATATTAAGTCTGGATCAACTCCTCGTCGGTCGAGCACTAACGCGTTTTCACCCCAGATAATGTGTGGTCCATGTGGGACCCACTACTGAACTACTGAATTTTTTTTATCATATTCGGACATGGGGCCCACAATAAAAATATAGGTAAATTAATAGGAAGATTAAAATATAGATAACACAATTATAGGTAAATTGTTAAAAATATATTGAAATAAAGCATTGGGGCTAAAATTGTATGATTTGATTTGTTACCGATTAAAACTTTAAAAAAGCATGGAAGAAAGAAGGTATGGGAGAAATTGTACGAGAAAAGAAAGGTTTGAAGTCGATTAACTAAATATGGGGAAAACAATCAATTTCCATAAATTAAGTAGAAAAGATAGATTTTCTAAAAAAATAAGAGTCAGATTCTTTCAATTAGTTCAATAAATTTTTTTTTAATAGAACAATTACTTCAATACAACCATGCAAATATACAATGTTAGAAAAAACAATTACTTCAGTTAGTTCAATACTTAAATTGGAAAAACTTTCAATTAGATCATTGTTTTCTAAAAAGAATAACAAAAAAGGTTAGAGAGATAGAGAAAGAGAAATATAAATTGAGAAAGAAAGAGAGTACGTCTGTTACTTAAATAATTAGTTCAATACAATGTTAGAAAAAACAATTAGTTTAATAATTAAATTATTAAAAAGAAATCACTTGGCTCATGCCTTTGTGGTTTTCTAAGGTTTTCTAAAAAGAATACTAGAAGAGAGAGATAGGGAATAGAATAAATAGAAATGGAAATATGAGAGAATAAATAGGGAGAAATTTATGGATCATGAGTTAGTTTCTAATTAGGATTTAATTTTTGTTCCTTAAAAGTAGGGGTTTAAGGGTAACCATTATTAAGAATGACATTTATACCCGTCATCTTTACTGTAAAAATTTATTTCTAATATTTGGGGTGGGGGGGGGGGGGGAAGGGATGGCCCCCCTGGCCCCTATGCTCCGCCTCTATTGGTACCCATTCCTAACAAACTCCCAACTCTAAGAACAAGATCCAAAGGCTTCTAAATAGCCTAAAGCAACTTAAGTAAGTCACCACTGTCAACCACTTTGATTCAAAACAATAGCCTTCAAATCATGGATCCCTTAAAACCCTCGATAATTCTTATACATGTTGGTGTTACACTCTTGTATGTACAACTTAAACTGGATCAGGGTTACAATGAAACAAACCCATTGGAAGGTTGGACCAAAAGTAAAAGAACATTAAAAATGAAAAAAATCACCTAGGATGGGAGTTGTTGTCTACCAACACTAGCTGCTTGGCAGAAGCCCTCGTAGCTCTATTTGGCTTCTTCTTCAAGGTACAGTTCATTGCTGATGGTTGTAGTTTTCATATCAAAATATCCATAAAACCAAACTAAGTAGGTAGAGATCAGACCAGTGTGTAAAACAGTGCAAAAAGTTGAGGTTGAGTGTAATGAAGTGAAGATAACCTCTCTTCCAAATTTTCTGCCAATTCCATTGGCCAGAAGTAGAGATATGAAGGTGATACCAAAATGAAGGACTAGTGAGAACTCGCAAACCACTGACTTGCTGAGAAGCTGTGATTGAATGGACCTATTTGTGATCTGAATCTGTCTTCAAAATCTCTATTCGATCAGAGTTCTTACTGGCTATTGCTGAGAATGAACAAAGTTGCAGGAGAAATCAAGGTGGTGGCAGATCGTTCTGTTGAGGGATTCAAGTACAAGAATACTGATGAATAATACCATTGTGTAACATAAAATCATGAGTAGAAAATACTCTTTTGGATTATCACTTCGAAGATACACATTGGAATTTTTTACTGAGAATGTATTTCGCCACAAAACCACAAAAGATAGAAAATATTTCAGAGCAATTTTTCGTGAAATATACCCGGGTAACCTCTAGAATAGTCATTAACAAAAGTAACAAAGTTACAGTACCCCAAAGTAGAAATAGCATAATATACACCCCACCCATCAGAATGCACTACAGCAACAACAACAAGAACACACCTTTCCCAACTAAATGCGCTCGGCTACATGAATCCTTTCCTTCCTATCAGCTCTATTTGAGGCCATACTAGATACAAGGCCTAAGCTATTCATATCTTTTGTCACCACTTCTCTTAACGTTATCTTAAGTCTGCCCCTAGTGCTTCTAATTACTTCATTTTGGACTAAATTGCTTCTCCACATAGCGGCATCTAAAGGCCTCCATTGAACATGGGTGTACCACCGCAATCGACTTTCTCGTAGCTTATCATTTATTGTAGCAACTATGAGCTGAACTCTAATATGATTGTTCCTTACGTTACCCTTCCTAGTTTGCCACTCATCCATCTTAGCATCAGAATTCACTAAAGAAAGAAAAGAAAAAAAAGAAAAAAAAAAGAAAAAAAGAAAAAATAAAAATTGTTTAGTGTTCAATAACATGAAAGGGAGAGCTCACATCGTGAACCTTCCAAAATTGACAAGACTCAGAAGGCAAACTGGAAAGAGAACAAAATTTCAATGAAGCAAATGATGGTGAATTTGGTACAGCACTAATATATCAGAGTACGCCACAAAGTATTCATCTTTGAATAGATGCAACCCTATAGACTTATGACCTCTAAAAATCAACTTCATTGTAATATCCTGAAAATGACGAAAGCCAAAAAAAAGTAATAGAGTAATTTAAGTACAAGTAGATATGTAGACAGACACAAATTAAAAGGAAACTCTGATAACTAAAGGACAAATGCCGTTAAGAAAGGAAAAGTAACTTGGAGGTCCCTATACCCTTAACTTTGGCATAGGAGCCATGTGCTATGATGACAATTAAAGTGGAAGAACAAAAGAAGGATATATGCCTAAGTACCCAGTCATATTATTTGAGGCACCTAACTCAATGATCAGGGGGTGAGAAGCAGATGATAAACAAGTAGTAGCATTACCTATCTGAACAAAAGTGGCTGTGGAAGGCTGAGATAACTAAAGCCTGAAATTTAGTAAAACATGTATAATCCCTGATCTGACATTTTCAAAATCCTCCCTCAGGCTAAACAGTAGAGAAATTCAAACTGAGAAGGCTTGCTTTCAAGTTTCTAGCAAAATATTTGGATATGTTTATTGCTCAGGATGTAATGATAAGTTTCAGCCGTGCTTGAAGTGTCTAAAGAACTTTGTGAACTAGTAGTAATAGAGGTTTTACCAGAATTACTTCTGCGACCGCCACTAGAACCTTGTACTCCAAAACCACAGTAGGTGTGTAAGCAGCGAGGGCTGAATTATCAGCTGGTGCAGCATTATGTGAATCTTCGCAAGATACACAAAGAACCTTTGGAAGTCAATAGACAATATGATCACTTTATAACCATCAAGAACCTTTGAGCAAACAAAGTCAAACTCTTTGAGAAGAATCCCAAGACTTCCATAACTGCAAGATGCTCTCACTGGTTCTGTGTTTGAACACACCAGAGGTATTAGGAAGCATGGAATTTAGCACCTGATACGTTCACTTGAAGGTAGAAAACAAGGGGTCAAAGAGTGACCTTTTCAATCAACTTGTAGAATTCCTGTGACAACTCAGAGGATACATGAGAGGTTGTTTTGTCTAGAATACAGAACATCATAATGCTCCTGTAGTTTTTCAGAATGTCAATACTCTCAAAATGAGTGGCTTTATCCTAGCGTAGTTGACAACAAATCAAACTTCTGGCTTTTGCAATCTGAGAAGCACAATGGCCTGGACTTGATGAAGTTTTTGTAGCCTGAGAAGGTGAGATTGGTTAGTGCTTGAAGTTGATCCTGATGATGCAGTTATGGAAGTAACAGAAAGTTACTGGAGGCCCCTTTTATGATCCTTCATTTGTTTCAGAGAATCAATTTGGGAGACGGTCGTTCCTCCTGTTTCTCCCTACAATCCTAGGAGGAAGCTGAGTTTTATATCCAGGTGATTGACAGTTTGGGGCTGATTATGCCTTTTTATTACTCTTTGGGTGGCCTCCTTCAGCTTGATTTAGATGTAAGGTAGTCATTGTCTTGTCGCGAAGGTCTATCCTTGTATTTCTTCTTGTTTTTCCTTTTATTAATTTGTGAGGAAAAGATTCGTTTATTTCATATTCAATTCATCCAACAAATAAATAAATAAATAAACAAACGAAACACAGGATATAGTATAAGTATGTTGATAATAAATGAGCAAGGAGCATTCATTAGTGTAAGCTGGTGAAGTGTCAAACATGACATGCTGTCCCATGCCCCAAAAAGACGCAGCCACATTTTCAAGCTGGGTGGTCTACCTAGTTGTGCCACGTGGAATATGTTGTGGTAGTTTCTTCTATCGGATATCTAGGAAATGGTCTAGATTGGCAATGTATCAAATTTCGAGACACTAAACCATTTACCTTCCATGCATGTCTGTGCAAACTCTCCATGCTCCATAGAAGTTCTGAATTTTATTCAATGTTTTAAATTGCACATGGCAAACTCCCTTTGGTTAGAAATTCTACATGTGAAAGAAGGGAGCTTCATGTCTACTTATCTAACAAATTTCAGCCCATCATGTTGCAGAAAGTAAACCTCGACCAAACGAAAATGTAGCCAGGCCATCTACATGGAAACATCTCTATTCTTAGCACTTCAATTGGTAATAATGTAGGTCTTGGCCTTTTCCATATGATGCATGTAGAACTGAGATTACTTGCAGCAACCAAGAGATGATTGGGTTCTCTTAAATCACTTCCATGAATCAAACTTCGTATTCCATTGAAAGACTTCTGCATAAATCCAGTAACTTCAACCTATGAATACCAATGATTATCATGAAAATATTTTCCTTATTAGTTATGGGTTTAGCAAAATGCCACTCTTTGTTTCTTTTCCTTCTTTGTGGTGGAATCTTGAAGCTTCCAGATTCGGTAAACTGTAATAGATAGTTCTATTGTATGCTGTGTTATGTTGTGTTCTTGATTTAGTGGCTCCCTGACAACCTCTGACATACTTGGAACTTTCATTTATGAAATTTCTCCATCTATCACAGTTTATGGACATCCTCATATGCTGGTTTGTTTGTATTACCAGTTGATTACTGCCCAAACATCATAGAAGTTGTCTCAACTGATGCATAATTTCTGGTCGAAGCATATTTACTAATACTCCTCTTCACTCTTATCTTTTCTCCTTTTTCCAAATGTTAAGGTCTGTGGATCCAAGCGATGGGCTGCTCCCTATTGGTGAGCCTGGCTTCCCTCATTTGCCTGATTATTTTGCCAGTGCTCTTTTGTAAGTTTCAGTTGTTTGGCATTTGTTTTCTTGTACTTACCTTGACTTTGACTTTGTGATTTCTCCTTGTAAAGTTTTGTTTTATTCTAACTTGTGCTTTTTCTGTCAACAAGGACTAATATGTTTTGTGCTATTCCAGTACAAGGAAAACCATCCAAGGCCGTTGTTGATTCATTGGCTGCATTTGGGGTGAGATTCTTCTTGTTCTTTACCATTTCCTGGCTCTGCTTTGTGCATTTGAAGTTTGAGTATTGGTTGCCCCATAGATACTGCAAGAATCCTCTCAATGTTGGTGGGGAGTACAGAAATGATGGAAATAGTCCTCCTTGGGGGCAGTTTTTATTGGTCAAATGTTTCAATACAAGGTAGTAAGAGACAAATAAAAAGACTGGAATATGTTAGTGAGTCTTGTCTGTCGCAAGTAAAGATTCTTTCCAGAGGTGGGGTCAATCTGGATCTTCTGGGAATGGTTGCTGCACCCAAATTAAATCACCACTTGTATTAAATAAAGTGCCATATGTGTATCTCAAATAAGGTTATAACACAACAATATTCTATGTCATGCCATATGTGTATCACAAATGAGGTTATAACACAACAATATTCTATGTTAGTTATCTGTAATGGGTGACTCTATTTTAGATATGTATGCTTTTGAACTGGAAATAAGAAGTCATACTGTTCAAACTGTTTCCTTTCCATATTTCTGGCTTGCATTTTGTTCAGATATAAGCTCCCGGAGGACCTTAAGATAAAGTCCATCTCTTCTGTGTAATGAAATGGACACACCTTCTTAAATTCTGCTTGTGAAGATGATAGCTTGAATTAAGTACTTACAAAAAATTTATTCAACTATGAGTAACTGGTCCTGAATGACTTATTTGTTTTCAGGCTGGGGCTATGCTCGGGGATGCTTTTCTTCATCAGTTACCTCATGCTTTTGGTATGATATGGACCAGATTTTGTGTACTGGATGTCATGTGCATTGGCTTCTTTCTTAAAGTTGTCAATTTTAGTTTCCTTATCTTATTGTGGTTTAAGTTCCCGTATCTTATTGTGAATTATTCATCCTCTTTAAGATCTCATGGAAATGGTATCATGATTTCACTAAAGCATGCAATTTCAAGCTTGAAGACTTAAATTTGTAATGAACTAAGGTTCTGACTGAAATGTGCTATTGACTATGGTTCAGTATTTCTCTCTGCAGGTGGTGGGCACTCTCATTCGTCTGAGAACCATGTGGACCATATTCATGATCATTTTAATCACATTGGGCATGGCGAATCACATTCACATTCTCTGAAGGATCTTTCTATTGGTTTGTCCATTCTGTGTGAGTGCAAAACGTAAATGTTTACGTCATTAACCCTCTTGTTGCTTATCCCCAGTCTCGCCCCCCCCCACCCCATCCCCAAGAAAAGAAAAAAAGAAAAGAAGTTAAAAATTGTTTCCCCTTCATTTAGGATAATCTTCAAGGCGTATAGATACTTTTAAGGTTCACAAATTCATTAGTCTATGCTGGTCTAATTAAGGTATCAATTGTATTGTTTCTTTCATAGATATACCAGTGTTACATACTAACTAGGCAAGCTTGACTAGAAGCTACTAGTTTTTTATCGGTAAAAAGGTTTTTCAGTTGACATGCAAAACCATTGAGCATCTTAGTAACTGGATATTACTTTATCTGGTGTATGTAACCTTTGTTCACTGTAAGGCTTTTGGTTTTATTTCTGAGGCTTGTGCTTCTGAGTCAGATGCTATCATTCTTTCAGTCTCTTGATTTTCTTATGGCGATATTTTGCTTGTTGCAGCTGGAATTGTACTTTTTCTTCTGGTAGAGAAGGTTGTGAGGTATGTTGAATCTTATTCTGGAAATGGAGGGAATGCATGGGGTCATGGTCATCACCACCATCACCATAAGAGCAGTAAGAAGTCTGATGAGAACGAGGCTCATGATGGTCAGAAGTTGCAGTCTGCTGATGAGAAGGATGGGAATGTAACAGAAAAGTTATTGACAGAGGAAGAATTGGATGGAAATTCTAATAACAACAGAAATGAAGAAAACCATGCTCAAAATGAATCTCTCCTTCGTAAGGTAATCTTAAACTATTATATTGTGATTTTTCATTTATGTATGGATTTTCATATGTTGATGTCCTTGTAAGGTCTTCAATTCTCATTATTGATATTGTCTTCCAACGTGTAACCTTTGAGTATCGTGCTATCCCACGAAACCACCATCTTTTATTTAGGACTTTAATTCTTGTATAGTCTCTGATAAAATAAATAAATAATAAAAAAAAAAGGACTATCATTTTTTTATTGGTTTTGGTTGGTATTTCTTACTGGCACCACTTGTCCACTAAAAAGTGAAAACTGGCCTACACACTGTAAAACCAGTCTTATTTTTGTGAATAGACTTCAAAAGAGTTCCTTTCTGAGTTCTGAGAACAATACATTTTTTTTTCTGATTTATTTATTGCTGGAAAAGACAGGCTTCAGCACAGGCAATTATTTTTATGTTTGTAACTAATTTTTCTGTTGACATTTACTGCTTTAGTTTGTCTATATGACTGAACCATGTGCTATTTGCACCAAAATCTCAATTTCAGATCAATTTCTCATTGCAAGCAAGCTATGAGAATTTTGCATTCATTTATCTTTGCAGTATATGTGCGTGTGTAAGTTTGTTCAGTAAATATTCGTGGCCAGTTCTAGACCACAACTGTTATTGCATATGGGATGTAGATGTGAACAATGCTAAATAGGATATAAATGAAACAGATTAGTAGAAAATTGTAGGAAATTTCATTTTTCATTTTTATTGCACCTGGTTTCCTCTTCTTATAGATGAATAATTGAAATAGAAACATGTTATATAGTCGTGAATTATTTTTTAACACACATAATATTATTTTTTGGAACAGAGAACCAAAACTACTGTTGCCAGTGATGGTGGTGAACTAAGTTTGGATGCTGCAAGCAGCTCAGCTAATAAATTAACACCCTCTACTGAAAAAGGGCTTACTGCATCACCCTCAAACTTGGTGTTTGGTTATCTGAATCTCTTCTCTGATGGTGTTGTAAGTGTCTCCTTGATATTAATCCCGAAGCTGCTACTGAAATTAATAATGAAATTTGTGCAAAGCACAGAACTTCAATTCCACCAAACAAGTCTTTATTGTATTCAGGCATTACTTTTTCTTAATGTGGCAGCACAATTTCACTGATGGCATGGCTCTAGGAAGTGCTTTCTTGCTTGATGGTACTATTGGTGGATGGTCTCGAACATTATTTCTGCTTGCACATGAGCTTCCTCAAGAGGTTCCTCTTTTTGTTCTTACCTTTTTCTTATTATAGCATGTACATAAGCTTTCTCAAGAGGATAGCTTTTGTTGCAGTTTCTGTAGAAGTTGATGATTATATGCTGATATTTATTTTCTAAACAAAAATTTAGAATATACAACTAATCTGGAAACATGATTTCAAAATATAATTTTTCTAGGAGAAGAAATTGAAAGAAAAATTAGGTTGAGAATTGGACGAAAGGCTTGGGAATAAAAAGTGTCTTTTTCGATTTGTAGCATTGAAGAGTTTTGAAGCAGGTAATTTTAGAAACCATAGATCCTCAAAAGAGGGATCTACGCGAATAGCAGCATATTCAATTCAAGGAAAAAAGATTGCTGTGAAGTGTGATGCCTGCACACCGACATAGAGGGTGTCAGAGTGAATTCCCTAATCCCAACTTCTCCACCCCCCACCCTGATGCAGCCCCAATTTGTGGAGGGACACTTTTTCCAAGATCTTTTAATAGAACCAATTCGTATGGGACCAAGAAAGGTTTCTTGAGATTTTTCGGTTACAGGATATGGGGGTTCTTTGTGATATGGGCTGTGTAATGGGATGGGATGATTTTGATAGGGTTTTGTGGTTAACGACTATGTTTGAAAACGATATTTAGGATCTCAGGGATATGTAGCCCATCCCATGGGAGGTATGGGATAAGTTCCTTGAGATGGGAACCTAAAACTACATGTCAAAATGTGTTGAAGAATGGAGGAATATATGTAACAATATAAAAGTACAATCCCCCATATTTGGTGGGTTTAGATGGTTAAATTGAGAGATACAAGGGTTCTTGTTTTAGGGGTTTGTGGGTGATGAAAATAAATCAAAGAAATAAGGAAGAAAATAACACAAGATATAACGTGGTTTGGTCACCCAAAGAGGAAGACCTACGTCCACGGAGATGAATCACCTATTCTACTTACTTCTAGGGGAGAGTTTATTCCCTTTAAATAGAGATGAATACAATGAGTGAGAGGTGGAGTTACAATTGGAAACCATAGGGTGAGGGATAGGATTACAATAGGATTTTATCTTCATTTCCATGTTGGTTGGATTACAATAGGATCGTATCTTTATTCCCATATTGGTTTCAATAGAATGAGATTCTAGCTTTGTTGCCATATTGGCTTCATCCACTTACTCCCCCTCCAAGTTGGAGCAAAGACATCATCGGAGGTCAACTTAGACATCATGCGTTGAAAAGTGACTTTAGGCAATGCCTTTGTAAAAAATCAGCAAGTTGATCTTCACTTCGAATATACGGAGTCTCGGTGGTTTTTTCTTGTACTTCCTCTTGAACAAAATGACAATCCACCTCTATATGTTTAGTCTTTTCATGGAAGATTGGATTCGAAGCAATATGAGAGGCTGCCTAATTATCACAAAACAACTTCATAGGTGCATTGGAACCTCCAAAACCTAACTCATGTAGTAATAGTCGTAGCCATACTAGTTCATTGGTAGTTGAGGCCATTGCACGATACTTTGCTTCAGCATTTGATCTTGCCACAACATTCTATTTACCTCTCCAAGTGACAAGATTTCCCCCTAAAAACATGCAAAACCCAAATATTGACCTTTTATCTGTAGGATTTCCAGCTCAATCTACATCGGTGTAGCCAATAATTTCAGTATGACCATTCTTCTTCATCAAAATGCCACGTTCAGGATAAAGTTTCAAGTACCTTAGTATTCGATCTACAAGGGCCATATGACCTTCAGTAGGGGAATGCATAAATTGACTTACATAACTGACGGCATAGCTAATGTCAGGTCTAGTAATAGTGAGATAGATTAGACGTCCTACCAATCTTTGAAAATGTCCGACTTCCTTTAATGGAACAGTATTTTTGACAACTTTGCTACTGTAGTACATAGGTGTTTTTGCTGGAGCAGCTCCCAACTTGCCTCTTTCTTTTAATAGGTCCAAAGCATACTTCCTTTGGGAGACAAATAGGCTTTTACTAGAATAAGCGAGATCAATTCCAAGGAAGTACTGTAAATGATCAAGATCCTTAATGTCAAATTTCTTGCTCAAGTGCCGTTTGAGAGCTGTTATTTCATGAAGATTGACACCAAATATGACAATGTCATCAACATAGACAAGAACAACCACAATGCCTTGAGCATTATTTCTAACAAACAACGAAGAGTCTGAGTCACATTTTTTAAATCCAAAAACCAGAATGGTGGAACTTAACTTACCGTACCATGCACGCAGAGACTGCTTGAGCCCATATATGGCTTTATTTAGTTTGCATGTCATTCTAGCCTTATTTTCTAAGTCATGACTAGGAGGAATGTCCATTTACACTTCTTCTAAATCACCATATAGGAAGGCATTTTTTACGTCCATTTGAAATAGGGACCATCCACAATTAACAGCTATTGACAATAACACTCTGACAATGTTCATTTTAGCCACTGGAGCAAAGGTTTCTTTGTAATCCTCTCCATAAGTTTGTGTGTTCCCTTTGGCCTTATGACGTTTGATGGATCCATTATTATTGTATTTGATTTTATAAACCCATCAACATCCAACAAGCTTCTTTCCTTCAAGTAAGGGAACTATATCCCAAGTATGACTTTTGTTGAGTGCTACATCTTCTTTGTCCATGGTTTTCACCCATATAGGAGATTTTACGGCTTTGATGAAGTTTGTGGGATCTTTGTGAGCATCAAGTAGCATACGAATAGGGATAGGAGTAGCCACAACTTCTGGGTCATTACAACTTCTAGGGTCGTATCCGGAATTGTAACTGATTGATTTTTCAACTTGATCTTCAAGAAATTCAACTTGATGATTGGGAACATTGTCATTATTACTATCATCCCTAATTGGGTTGAATGGGACTGGCATAGGAGCAACTTCAATAGTATAAGCACCATAGTCGAAGCCAGAAACATTATCCCCCCTGAAGTTGGTCTTTGTCAAAAAAATATATATGAGACTCATCAAACACAACTTCGCGAGAGATTAAAAAACTTGTTGGTTGAAGGATCAAGGCACTTGTAGCCCTTCTTCACAGATATATAGCCCAAGAAAATACATTTTCAAGCCCGAGGATTTAACTTACCACCAGGTGAATGGATAAAACACACACCCAAAGACCCGAAGATGACCACTGCTAAGGCGTCCAAGAAGAATTTCCATTGGAGGCTTATACTTCAGAATTTTGTTTGGAAGACTGTTGATTAAGTAACAGCTAGTTGAAATAGTAGAAGAACAATAAGTTTTAGGGACATGTGCATGGAATAAAAGAGTGAGGGACACCTTAAGAAGATGCCAATTTTTTCGTTCAGCAACTCCGTTCTGCTACGGGGTGTCAACACATTAACTCTGATGCAACATACCTTGACTTTGAATGAAGGGCTAAAATGGATTGTTTGTATATTCTGTTCCATTTTTATTGTGCAATACTTTGATGTTGGTCCCATATTGGGTTTGAACCATATTGACAAAATCTTGAAACATTGTCAACACTTCACTTTTCATACGTAACAAATGTAGCCATTTAGCACGAGACTTGTCATCAATGAAGGTAACAAAGTACTTAAAACCATCATGAGAATCGACAGGTGATTTCCAAACATTAGAATGCACTAATTCAAATAATTCAGTTGACACATTTGAACTAAAAGGAAAAGGCAGTCTATGTTGTTTCAAAAAACGAAAAATCTCACAGTGACAAGAGTCACCAAAAAACTTACGGTCTAATTTTGCAAAACAATATCTGAAGGATGACCCATACGATTATGTGACAATTGAGATATAGCATCTCTACTTCCTTTTGCAACAAAAGCATCCAAAGGAAAATCAAGGACTTAAGCCCATGCTAAAACCGTCCTTCATCAAGTGTTTTTCCTGTGCTGTTTAGGGATGTCAATTTATAGCCTGAACCGTTAAAACCGAACTGCACTGGCCCGTTATAGCCCGAACTGGCCCAAACCGAACCTTAATGGGCCGTAATTGGGCTGAGGGTTGTGGAGCCCGCGCCAACCTGAAATCGAACCGCAACCCGTTATAACCCGTTTTACAACCCGTTTTGTAATTTTACATTAAATAGTATTTGAATCATTATATTACCATTAGGTAGTTGGTATAGACAATTAAAAAAATTAAGCATGAATTCAAAGATCAAATAGTCATTTTATTACTTAATATCTAGGTTCTTGATTTCTATAGATGGGTGGGGTTTTTTTAATGGAAATTGACCAATAGCAACTTTGCTTTCCATATAATTTCCGCTTTTGTTGTGGGATGCTCAATTGTTTCTTCTTGTTCTTTTTCTTACACACCATAAACCGTTAGTCAACCTGAATTTAAACCGTTAGCCCAAACCGTTAGTTAGCCCAAACCCAAACCGCACCGAACCCAAACCAGCCCGAAACCGTTATTTTGCTAATGGGCCGTTTTTGGGCTAGGTGTTTTTTAGCCCGAAACCGTTAGGCCCAGCCCGAAACCGCCCCAAACCGCACCGTTGACACCCCTAGTGCTGTTGTACTTAAATACATCCTTGGTGGTGGAGAAAACAACGGTACAATTCAAATCTCTTGCTAACAGACAACAAGTTGGATGATAAGGCAGGCACAAATAACACATCACATGCTACGGAAATTTTTTGATAGTGCCAATTCTTTGTACAGGAACTTGGGTTCCATTAGCAACAGTAATGGAGGAGTGGAATTTAGCAATGCGAAAGTTCAACAACCCATGAGTAGTGCAACACATGTGATCCGTTGCTCTAGAATCAATAAAAAATTAATTTGAGGAGAAAACATTGAGAGCAGAGACATTACTGGAGTGAGCCACAACTCCGAAGTCATAAGTTGTTCTAATAGTAGATGTTGATTCAGCCATTATATAAAATGCTTCAAGTATAATTCACCCCTTAAAGAATACTCGAATAAATATAATACCAATGCTAAAAAATGGCATGTGAAAATAACAATATAGTCTAATTTAAAAATAGGTTTTGCCCAAACAGGGTGCAATCTAAGGCCATAGTGGAGATGGTCAATGTACTTTCAATAGAACACTTGAAAACCAAAAGACCAAGGTTTAAACCCACTAGCAGACACTTTTCCCCCCCCTTAAAACCGGAAGACCAAGGTTCAAACCCACTAGTAAACACTTTTTTCTTTTTTCTGTAGAAGGGAAACTCTGATCCGATCAAAGAAAGACTCCACCCAAAAGGTCTCAAATTCTTTTACTCTTTTTTTTTCTCTGAATATCAGATCTGTGAAACGACGACTGCTTCAGTGAAGATGCCTCAAATTTTTCCTCAAACAAGAATCCAAGTTGATTGGATCGTTTCCTGTTTCTGGTTGATTTTTCAAATTGTGAATAGATCAAACAGCAACATTTCACAGAAGTGGGAATATCCCAACACCATCTCGACAAATATTATTCTGTTAGGAAAAACTAACTGAACAAAAAACATAGAACTCAAAGGGTTTCCAAGAGAAACTTATCCTAAGGCGCTTCTCATCCAAAATATAGAAATAATTTGCAGATCGCAATGGATTATATCATAGACCTTAGGCAGCACTTAACTGAACACCATTTAGAGAGGAAGCCACCACTATCATTTCTGAAAAACCACTAGATCTTGATTGCTTTGATGCCATGATGAAAATAAATCAAAGAAAATGTGGAAGAAAATAACACAAGATATAACGTGGTTCGGTCACCCAAAGAGGAAGACCTACGTCCACGGAGATGAATCCCCCTATTCTACTTCTAGGGGAGAGTTTATTCCCTTTAAATAGAGATGAATACAATGAGTGAGAGGTGGAGTTTCGATTGGAAACCATAGGGTGAGGGATAGGATTACAATGGGATTTTATCTTTGTTTCCATGTTGGTTGGATTACAATAGGATCGTATCTTTATTCCCATAGAGGTTTCAATAGAATGAGATTCTATCTTTGTTGCCATATTGGTTCACCCACGCTAATAGTGGGAGTATGGAAATTCAAGAAAATATTTTTGTCTTGAGATCGGATGGTCAGAATGAGATCAAACACTATAGTTGGGGGGATGATGTATCTTAAGTTTGGTACAGATCCAATGTTAGATTGATGTAGATCTGACCTTGACTTTTTGGTCTCTTGAAAAGTCCGAAAATTCAAGAAAAAAAATGAGAAAAGAGGATGATATGTGAAGGGGAATGTACTCTAGGCTGCCAAATACATGGATGGAGTCTTGAGGATGAAATGCTCAGAGAATAGGTTAAACTCTGACCAGTAGCAGATGTGTATTCTTGCTTTCACCTAGAATGTTCAGGTTTGGGTCTTCATGCTGATTGACAGATTTAGAACTCCTAATGCTTGAATATTCAAACTAATTGACATAATCAACATAAAAACACAGACACAGTGCTTGAAGGCAAGCTTTTATTCATATTCAAATCTGTTTTCTTCTAATCAAATTTTTTTTTTTTTTTGGGGGGGGGGGGTGGTTGTATATAGCCTTACACAAGAAGTCATACTGAAATTAGGACTTTGAAACTGATTTAAACTAGTAAAAAGAAGCTAACTAATGTAGACTCTTAAAACTGAAATATGACATAAGAAAAAGACTATTTTGCCTTTATAACTCAGGTAAATTTGCATAATTAAACCAATTAAGCTAATAAAATAACCTATTTTCGTACTTGACCTAAATGTTGAACAACTATTTTTGTACTTGACCTAAATGCTGAACACCTATTTTCTTACTTAACCTAATTTGCATAATTAGTAAATTAGATCGATTAAACTAATAAACTATCCTATTTTCACACAGTATTGGCCCATGACCACGTAAACCTATTAATGGAAGGCTCAACACCTGTATTTTCAAAACCCTAGGTTGATATCGTATAGGCTAAGTCTGTGTCAGATCTGCATCAACTCTCCTCATCTTGAGAAAATTTGTCCTCGAATTTGGTAGTGATGTGGAGGGAATAACTTGTGTGTAGCAGCCTTAACCACTCCTGAGCAAAATTCTAGCATGGTGGAAAAACTAGGAATGAAGTCTTCAATTTTGGGAGCTTTTTCTGCAAAGAACCATCGGGGCATGACAAAGTCAATATGGGTACGTTCAAATTCAGCATCCAAATTCTTGGGGTATGTTTTTGTCAAAACTTCCGCCACTATTCTTGTCTTGATCATGTCTTTGTGAACATTTGTAGTACCATCTCCAACCTTGTGGTCCTATATGTCGAAGATTTGTGGCTCACACCCTATTTCTTCAAGAGCATCTTGAACTTTGACAGCTTGTACGGGAGTGCTCTCAATTTCTTCTCTATCTTGGACCAAGTCAGCTTTCTTTCATTTCTTCCTTCCTAAAGTTTTCACTATCTGTATAATCTCTGTTGTTCTAGTTTCATATATTACCTCTTCTTCTTTAGGTAGAACAAAATCAGAAGCTAGGTTGAGGGCATGATGAGCATCTAACAAAATGGTACTACTTCGGGCAACACTTTAGGTGTTACTTCAAACTTCTTTGGCAGCAACTTTTGGTCTTCAGTCATGTTATGCTTGCTTGTGTTGGCCCCTGCAGTGTTCTCTTCTACCTTTAGAATTTCTTTTATTGAAACTTCATACAGCAGCTCTTCGATGAGCTGTGTGAGCTTGACTTTGTGTTGTAGTTCTATCATTGGAGACCTATGCTAATGTTAAAAGTAAGGTTGTGGAATTCATGGTTAGCAACGAAGCATTCTTAGAAGTTTCTTCGATGGAAGATGTGATGAGGTAGGAATGAAAGGCAAGTTAAACTTGAGAAATGTGGAAACTTTCTAAGTACTTGAAGGGATTGGACAAGTATCCTATAGATTAGCCTCTCCTTTGTATGCACTGTAATCAACGTATCAATGCCAAAGGCTTCCATAGAAGCAGAGTCCAGGAGGCAATTTTCATACGCAGTCTTACCCCAATAATTTTTGCTGGGTGGTTGTTTGGATACCTTGACCTTGGGGCTACAACTGTGGTCCACCAATTGTTGTACATTATGAACTGTTGCAAGTAGATAGTAAATCAGGTACGACAATTTCGAGGACAAAATTTTCAAGGAGGAGATGTAAATGTAATACCCCGCATTAAGATTGTTATTTTATTAATTAAGGATTGCAACTTGGACCTATGAGTTATGAACTAAACTCAGGATTGTTGACCCTTTGACCCTGGTTAATGGATCATTAGTGGTTTACATGAACAAAAGAGGATGTGGACCTAAGGTCCATTCAGCATAAAAGCTGGTTCGTAAGAGGACCTTGAATAGATGGGTTAAGCTGGGTCAAGGAGAGGTTCAAGGCATTGGTTTGATAGGGTTTGATTTAGTGTGAATTGGTTTAGGACCGGTTAATGTATTCAGTTAGAGCCGAACCAAAGAATTTATTATGGCTGAAGTTTTGGAAAAAATGGTTTAAAGCTGGCTGGTTAGATGGTTCAAGAGACAGTTTAATATGGAAATGCAAGCATTGGATTGGGTTAACCCTGAACCCAATGAACTGATCTGGTTCAAATTTGAACCGGACAATATACAGTTTTAGGGATTCTATTATGAGCTTTAACCCAGACAGAAAACAAGTGAAGAAAAGAGAGAAGAGTGGAAACACAGTGAAGCTGAAAGAGGAAAAACAAGAAGAGATTGAAGAGCTGATTTTGGTGGTTTTGAGTTGAAGGTGGATGTAGCACCCGCCTAAAAGCTGAACTTAGGAACTTATGGATTGATGCAACATAAAGGGATATGTCACAGGATCTGAGCATGCAACATAAAGGGATATGTCACAGGATCTGAGCAAAATATTGAGGTTAGATCTGAACCCAATACGTGCTTACAAAATTTAGATTGTGAGTGTTTTAAAGGTTTCATAATAAGCTTAATCTTGTAACTTGAATGAAGGTTAAACCTAACAATGCTGAATCTTTTTTTCTAGAAGAAACCAAGAGTACCCTTGACTAAATGATGTTAGTGCCTCAAAAGGATGTTTAAATCTCATTTCAGAAGACCCTGGGGTTGATTTTGAACTCATACTTGATATATATGAACATAGGGATGAAATTCCAGGGGTTTCTTCATGAAAACCCCTAAAAGACTGAGCCTATATGAGAGCTGCAGAGGCTGCTTACTGCTGCTGCATGTTGCTACTGCTATACTCTACGTAGAGCTACAGCCCAGCTAAGCAGCCAGCCGCTACGTAACCTGTTAGTGTTGGCTAAAGGCCCAGAACCCCTAATTTTGATCAATATGAAGGTGTAAACAGGTTCTAGAAGAGGGGTTTTGGTAGGGATTAAGTAGGATGAACAAAATGCTGGCGTTAAATTATTAAGTTATTTAATATTATGGATCAAATGAGATGCTATAAGAATGAAAAACGGTAGGTTGCTGGGGAGGTCGAAGTCATGGTGATTGAAAGTGTTCTTTTCAAAGGGTTTCTAATTGAGTCAGACAAGAACACTTGTGCAAGGCAAGTGAATCCTAATCCCTATTTAACATGTAATTGTGTAGCAAGAAACTTACAATGTGATTTGTGACAGTATACTGCCATCTGATGTAAACAACAGTCTGGGCCAGTCTTCAGGATCCTGTGAATTGAACCAGCAGTACAATTAAGATTAAGAACTCTGCTGTTATAGATCAAATCTTAGTGGACAGCAGCTAATAATGGTTCAATACACCCTGCAGCTTAGGGTGTTTAGCTAAATCAGGGTTTGAAAATTCTGTAGCTAGGTTAGCAGCTGGGATTGACCAAGAATGGCCTACGGTTCAAGGGCTTTGTCTTCCAAATCTTGGGGATATGTATGGAGAAGTCTAGGGTTAATTGGGGGAAGGTTTTAGGGTTCCAGGTTAGTTTTAGGTCTGAAAATTGAAGAAAATTATTCTGTTTTATCAGAATTTTAGTTTGCCGAATTATTCTCCAAGCTACGGTTTGGGAATTTTTGGTTTTTTCAATTCTAGAGTTTCTAGGGTTAGAGTTAGGGTTAGGGCTAAGGTCAATGGTAGAGAGGGATTGGAGGATGATGATCCTAAAAGGGTTTAAGGGTGAGCAATTGGGGACTTATGGTCGAAAGTAGGGTTAGGTTGTTTTCGAAGTCTGGGGCAGAAAAGGAATTAGGGTTTGGGTTTGGGTTGATCTTACTGGGCTGAAATTGGGAAAGCAGGTTGCTAGGGTTAGGTGAATGATGTTCCTATAAAGTTTGGGATAGATCTGAAGGTTAGATTTCTATAGATTTGACCTTTAATTTTAGGTCTTAAAAAAAAATCCAAATTCCAAAAGAATGTTGAAAAAAAATAAAATAGGATTCCATACTCTTAGCAGAAAGGAAAGCCACCTCAGTATCAATATCCAATTACAATTGCAGAAGAAGGGCACACAGATCACTTGAAGCTGCAAGGAGTGAATCTATGAAGGAGTCGAAGGATTCCATACCGTTAGCAGCCAATGGTGAAGGAAGTCTGGATATTTCCTCTTCTTACAGCACCGAGTCTCCTAGAAGTCTCCCAGGAAGCAGAGTCTTGGTCAGGCTCACTGCAGCTAGGAGCGAAAAAGGATATCAATGTATTGGAAAATCCTCTTCTTTGAGCTGAAACTTTTATTTTCTTGATTGGTTATCCTCTTCTTATCTTTTGAAAAAGGAAATGTCCCTGAATCTATATTTCTTACACTTAAAAAACATAGTCTGAAGTATTATTACCAATGAGGCTGGACACTATCATATTAAGCATATGTTAAAAATATGTGGAAACTGTTATTTTCATATGTAAATATGAGGTTAATTTTTGTTATATTAAAATATCACTTTCTATTTTAGATTAAGTTTCTATTTTTGTTTCTATTGTAGTTACTTTCTAAGTTGGTTAGTTTCTATTTTTCTTATTGCTGGTTGACAAGTATTTTCCCTAGGATAGTTCCTTTTTAATATGTTTGGGATATTCTATGCAGTAGGTAGTTTTCTTTATTGCTGTAACTCAGTTTAAGAAACTTTCCTAAACTAAGAGTTGATTTTACATTATAAATAAGTACCCGGGGAGAGCCAACACATACATGCATGCTCTCTCCCTTTTTCTTCTCTTCTTCTTCAGTCTTCGTTATAAATTTCCTTCCAATCCCTAGGTTGATTACAATTTTTGAAATCCTATCATGGTATCAGAGCCTGTTTAATCAGCCTAGACACCCTGATCTCTCACATTTGCTTCGTTTTCCCCTTTCATTCTCCCTACCTAGTGAGCAGCCACCTACTGCTGTTTTACCTATGCATTGGATCTTTCTTCAATGACTTATGAAGGATTCTTTACTTACCTACTACTGATACAGAAGACCCAGAGGATGCGGCATTGTTTATGCCATTATTTACTTTAGTGCAAGATCTGCTACAGCCCCAGATTCACCACAAGTCATCTCTTTCTGTTTGAGATCTACTGTGCTTGCTACTTTATCGTGGTTCTTTGTGATGGCCTTCTTCCTTTGACGAATTATAAATTTTATCTGGACAACAATATACACTGGCTTCTGCCTGCATTCTGTTTCTGCAATCTGAGGTACCTGCTAATTACATGCTTCTCACCAACTGATGCTGCTGTTTCTTTTGATGATTGTTCTTGCACAATTAATGGAACACCTGATCCAAGTTCTGAAGCATTTAGATGGCCTGATTAGTGATTGCTGCCTCTCCAAAACAGACCTGCAGATGCTTGCTTTTTGATGTCTCAATGACCATGTGCGATCAACCCTGTACTCGCTACTTTGCTGAGTTGATTCTTCTTCTTGGGGTGTATTATCCCTTGCCTACAGCCCCATGTACTAAGTTCTTTTGGTTAAAGTTTCTAATGACCGGAATTCTTTTGTCATTCTACATTGCTGCTGCAATTGAGTACCCTGTTTTCGAGAGTCTTTTATTTATATATATATATGGAATATACTGCTGGTACATCTGAGTATGCCTCTGAATTTGAAATATACTACTAAAACTGTCATGTGTTTGACATACACTGCTGCCTTTTCTTTATCTAATACTTCAAAAAAGACACGGAGGACTGGGATTCCCCCCCCCCCTTCAACTCGAGATCTGTTAGAGTTTTCAATCTAGCGAAAGTTTGCTTATATGGTCCCAGATACAACGCAAGAATTTTCTTTTCTTCTAAAGATCAGACTGCTCTAGTGAGGACCTCTAGATGTTTCTTTATGAACTATGAATTCAATCCAATTTGCACTACAATGACTGCTTCTTTTTTATGGTAAACACATCTGATAGTATCACTACTTCGGCAATTGTTACTGCACTTCTGCTGAGCTACTATTGTCTGAGGTTCAAAGCCGGTTCAATAATTTCTTCTGATTTAATTTGCTGCTGCCCTGTTTGAGTGTTATCAGTGGTTTAGAATTTCTTTTTCTGGTAAACATGACTTTATCGTGTGAGACGATTTATTGCTGCTGGATCAGCTTTATTAGTGAATAATACATTGCTCTATGCCTGCTACTTTTCCTTGTTGGATTTCTTTTGTGTTCATACTTTGAGATGGTGGTAGTTGGTGTGTAATGCTACACATGAGGGGGATGTTGGAGACTCTTTCTATATCTATTCACGATTTGTTGAAGAGTATTATTGTAGAAGATCTTTATCCTCCTAAGATGGTATTCTACAGCAACACCTAACTATTGGTTGCCTTTTATCTACCTACTTGGTCCGCAATAACCTATAATGTCTTTTACCTACCTAATTGGTCTATAGTAACCTATATTGCCTTTTACCTACATACTTGGTCCCTAGTAACTTATGCTGTTTTTTATCTACCTGCTTAGTTTGCAGTAACCTATATTGCCTTTTACTTACTTACTTGGTCCCCAATAACCTATACTGCTTTTTATCTACCAATTTGGTTTGCAGCAACCCATATTACTTTTACCTACTTATTTGGTCCGGAGTAACCTATATTGTCTTTTACCTATGCATACTTCTCCCTCACACTTGCCTTTTTTGCGAAGAGCTTATATTGATTTTTGTCTGCACATTTTATCTTCTTGTGTGGAGATTCATCACTACTATTAGCATTATTTGGTTGGTGCCCTTGATGTTATTGTTTTTAACTTGTTGCTATACTTATGGATATGGTTTGGCTTCACCACTGCCTGTTATTCTCATTATTGGATGATTCATTCGACATAAAGATTGTTTACTTAAGTCGTTGATTATCTCTTGGATGAATTACTTTTGGTGTCTATTGGCATCTGTTATTGCTATATAATGCTCAAGTGTAATGAAGTTTCTTGATATGTTCTTATTATTCCAAGCCGGAGCCCTTGATATGTATACTCCAACTTGAGGGGTAGTGTTAAAATATCACTTTTTATTTTAAATTAAATTTTTATTTTTAGTTACTTTCTATTTTAGTTACTTTTTGTTTTAGTTACTTTCTATTTTTCTTTTTACTTGGTTGACAAGTAATCTTCCAAGGATAGTATCTTTTTTAGTAGATTTGGGAGATTTTATGTAATATGTAATTTTTCTTTTTGTTGTAACTTAGTTTAGGAAACTTTCCTAAACTAAGACCTAATTTTGCATTATAAATTAAGTACTAGGGGAGAGCCAACACATACATGCGAGCTCTCTCCCTTTTTCTTCTCTTCTTCTTCAGTCTTCTTCTATTCATCTTCTTTTTAAATTTTCTTTTAGTCCCTAGGTTGGTTACAGTTTTTCAAATCCTAAAATAAAACAAGAAATACAACAAGAAAGTCCAACGTTCTTGTTGTGTATCCTATTTCTCTTTATGTTACTACTCTTCACTTGTCGGTTCAGTATCATACCTTTTCCACATATCTGTCTTCTATTACTGTTCCATCTACATATCTGAGGCTTTCTCTAGTGTGGGTTAGGAAGCTGCTATAAAGTCTAAAATTAAGGCTCTATTCTCTAAGGATACTTGGACTTTTGTGGATTTGCTTCGAGGTAAGGATCTTGTGAAATGTCATTGGGTATTTGTGATTAAGTATAAGTTTGATGGATCTGTAGAGCCCCTTAAAGTGCAGCTGGTTGCCAAGGGGTATACTCACTTATGTTATAGTTTTTTTTGAAACTTTCTCCCCCCATAGCTCGTTTGAATTCTATGCATATTTTTTTGCCTTTGGCGGCTAATTAAGAATGGCCTCTTCATCAGTTAAATGTCAAATTGGTTTTTTGTATAGAGACTTGGCTGAAGAAGTGTATATGGAGCAACTTCTTGTGTTTGTTACTCAGGGGTGGAATTCTAATGAAGTATGTTGACTTCACACGTCCATCTATAGGTTGAAACAGTCATTAAGAGTATGATTTGAAAAGTTTAGTTCAGTACTATCTGAAGTGGGATTTTCCCAATGTTATTCAGGTCATTTTATCTTTGTAAGAAAGGCAAAGTCTGGAATTTTTTTACTAATTGTTTATGTGGATATGACATAATTGTTTCTGGAAGTGATAATGCAGTCATTGATGAGGTAAATAATTTTTTGACTACACCATTCCAAATAAAGGACTTGGGGCATTTGCAGTATTTTCAGAGTTGAAATTCTTGGAAGCAATCAGCCTTTCTTAGCTGAAGTATATGTTGGACTTGTTGGCTGAAACTAATATGCTTCGGTGTAAACCTCTTGATACATCTACGGATCCTCATCTCAAACTCACGAAGGATGAAGGAGAGCTTTTGGTGAATCCCCAGAGGTACAGACGGTTGGAAGGGAAGCTTATATATCTTACTGTGACTTGTCCCGACTTGTCATATGTTATAGGCGATGTTAGCCAGTTCATGCACTCACCTAAAAAGCTTCACTGGGATGCCATGATGCGTATCTTATAGTATTTGAAGAAGGCTCCAGGAGAAGGCTTGTGTACAAGAAAAATGTTCATCTAAAGTTGTGTGCTTATTCAGATGCAGATTGGGCAAGATCGCGAGATGATTGAAGGTCAAATTCTGATCATTGTGCTTTCCTTGTAGGGAATTTTGTTACTTGGAAGAGTAAGAAGCAAATTACAATGGCTTGCTATAGTGCTAAGGTTGTGTCTCGTGCTATGGCTCATATGGTGTTTGAAATTGTTTAGGTCTAGTATTTCCTGAAAGTAGGGATTGAAGTTTGTTGAAGTATACATAAATTTGGGATATTTTACTGTTCATGTTATTGTTCACGTGAACAGTAAAAACAACTTTTACTATTCACGTGAACAGTATTATGCTATTGATGTTATTTTACTTTCTATTTCTAATGTAGGAGTCTTACTACATAAGTTTTGGGAGTTTTTAAAAATCATAGTTTCTATATTGGTGGTAGTTTATATTTTCAGAACTTTTTATTTTAGGAGCTAGGAAGTTACTAAAGCTGTAATTTTTTGTTTCCTTTTTCTAGAAGACAATTACTTGTCTCTCAAGTTATATTAGATACATTAGAAGCTATAAATAAAAGGGCTTTGTGATTCTAGACTCTTTAGCTAGAATCACAGGCCTCTTCTACTGGTTCTTCATCTCTCTTCTCTCTTTTCTCTGTTCAAGTTCAACTGTTGTTTTGATTATTTAAAGCTTGTTTTCTAACATGGTATCAGAGCTTTTTTGAATCAAAACAGTGTTGTTCTCAATATTCTCTTCTGAAGTTCTTTTTTGTTTACCTTGGTGTGCAACCACCTAATGTTGTATATTATAGATTGTTAGATCAAATATTCATGTGAACTGATCTTCTCTACTTATTACCTTACTCTTGCACGTTCCAGAACTTGGATTAAATATTGTTTTCTATCTACCTTTGTTACCTCTTTTTTACTGCAAACCTTTTTTTTTTCTCCTATTTAGTCCTAAGGTTGCATAATTTTTTTTTTGTGCTCATTCTACTTTAAGTTTTGAAAAACTGATTTGAGTGATATCTACCTCAGTTTAATGTCTTCACTTACACGTGATTCAACCATGAGTACAACTGAATCTAAAGGATCTCAAGGAGATCATGTAAACATTCAAATTACATCTATCAAGCTCAAAGGTAGTTCTAATTACTTTTTGTGGTCACAAGCGGTTCGGGTGTATATACTTGCAAAAGGTAAACTTAAGTTCATTGAGGATGAACTTCCTACTAGACTAACAATCCTATTTTAGTTGGATCCAAGATGATGCAATCATCAAAATTTGGATGTGGAATACTACGGAACCTGATATTGTAGCAAATGTTATGTTCCATAAGATTGCAAAGGGAATATGGGATGATTTGCGAGAGACCTATTCCCAAGCTAAAAATGACTCGGATTTTTAGTATTTATGAGAAGCTATTTCAGTTTCAGCAAGCTGACAAGTCTTTGCAGGATTATTACAATTCCTTTAAAGGCATGATGGAGGAGTTTAATGTCTTTCAACCTCTCACCACTGATATAGAGAAGCTTAAAGCCCAACGGAATGAATTTTTTGTATCTAAGTTTCTTGCAGGATTGAACCCTGAATTGAAATATGTCAAAGGACATTTTCTTGCTGGTGAGCATGTCCCTAACGTTAGTGAAACATATTCTAGACTTCAATGTATTGCCTTGCCTGAAGGGAGTTCTCTAGAAAAAAGTTTTAAAGGAGAAAATTTAGCCTTCACTACCTCTCGTGGAAGGGGACGTGGTTGTGGTTCAGGGGGAGTTAGCAGGTCTTTTGGAGGTCGTGGTGTTCAATTGTCTGATAAGACATCTCGACTTTGTACTCATTGTGGTAAAACAGGGCACTTAGTGGAAGCTTGTTGGGCCATACATGGAAAACCAGAGTGGGCTAAGCACCTTGCCAATCATGCCATTTTTTTATGGTGGTACTGATACTATAGCAAACAACGATAGTGGTTCTGGATCTTCTTCAGGGGACTTGTCTAAGACTCTAAGAGATGATGTAAGCCAAATCCTTCGCCGATTGCAAAATATTGAGACTGGCGCTTCCACATCCACTGGTACTTCTGCTGCCACACTTTCTCATGTTGGTAACATAACACTTGTCACTTCTACTCCCACCCCTTGGATCATCGATTCAAGGGCCTCTTCGCACATGAATGGTAAGTCATCACTTTTTAGCTCTTTTTCTAAATCTACCACTAAAAATTCTATTGTCATAGCTAATAGGACTTCCACACCTATTCTAGGCTCTGGAAGTGTTTCTCCTGCACCTTCTCTTACTTTATCATCCGTACTTCATGTTGCTAACTTTCCTTTTAACTTATTATCTGTTAGTCTATTAACTAAAGCACTAAACTGCTCTGTGACTTTTACTCCCACTTATTGTGTTTTTCAGGACCTTCACACGAGGAAGACGATTGGTGGAGGGTGTGAAAGGAACGAACTCTACTATCTGGACTATGCTACCCCTATTGCGGGTCTCTCTGATGATTGTGTAGATGCTCTCCAGTGGCACTGTCGTTTAGGCCATCTGTCTTTACCTAGATTAAAAATTTTATTTCCTTATTTTAAATCAGTGTTTAGATTAAATTGTGAAGCGTTTGAGTTAGGGAAGCATCATTGTGCCACCTATTCTCCACGCTCTATCTCACTCGTAGTGAGTCCTTATTTTCTCTTGTTCATTCCGATATTTGGGGCCCTTCTAGAATTAGCAATAGGCATAATTTTTGATATTTTGTTACTTTTGTGGACGATTTCTCCCGTCTTACATGGTTGTGTCTCTTAAAGGATCAGACAGAGTTCTTAACTACATTTAAAAGTTTTATTCATGAAATTTGGACTCAATTTCTCTTCCTATTAAAATTTTTCGGTCTGATAATGCTTTAGAATATGTGCAACATGATGTATCTAACCTATGTGATTCTCTTGAAATGATTCATCAAACCAGTTGTTCATTCACTCCCTAACAAAATGGAGTGACTGAACGCAAAAATCGTCACCTCTTGGAGGTTGCACGCACTATTTTGATTTAGATGAATGTTCCCAAGAGTTACTGGTGTGATGCGGTTTTGACTGCTGGTCATTTAATTAACCAAATGCCTATGACTTTGCTTTCTGAAAAATCTCCTTTTTCAATTGTTTTTCCCAATAAAGAACCGTTTTTAGTTCCACCCAAAATTTTTGGTTGTGTGTTTTATTCACATACCACATCCTTTGGATAAACTTTCCCCCCGTTCTGTTAAGTGTATTTTTCTTTGGTACTCACATACTCAAAAAGGTTTTCGCTGTTATGATCCGGTTCTTCGCAAACAATTTACAAGTGCGGATGTGACCTTTTTTTAAGACACCTTGTTATCCTAGTCAATCTGTGTCTGTTGAAAACTGTGTTTTGGTTGATTCTCCTCCTATTCCCTCTTTAGTTCCTTCCACTAGCAATGTTCCTTTATAGGTTTATCAGCAGAGACATAAGTTGGTAGAACATATTGTGGATAGTAGAGTTCCTCTTAACAATATTAGCGGCTCTCCTTTAGTGGAGCCTGAAGCTGGCCCTACGGATGTTCCTTCTTCATCCTCTCCATCGGCGGATTCTTCTAGTGGAGATCCCACTCCGTTTTCAGATGACTTACCAATTGCTTTAAGGTACTCGTACTTGTACTTTACACTCTAACATTGTTTATCCTGTTTCCAATTTTGTTTCTACCTCTCATCTCCCTCCTAGCTTTCGTTGCCTTGCTTTGTCTATGTCTACCATTTATATTCCAACGCATTATACCGAAGCCTGTTAAAATTCCTGGCTGGAAAGCCGCCATGGATGTGGAAATGGATGCTTTACATTCTTGTCATACATGGTCTTTAGTAGGCTTACCTCCTGGGAAAGATGTGGTCCGCTATCGGTGGGTGTATACTAAGTACCATTCTAATGGTACGGTTGAAAGGCTCAAGTCCTGCTTGGTGGCTAAGGGCTATACACAAAGCTATGGTGTGGATTATTTTGAGACTTTTACTCTTGTGGCAAGACTTAATTATGTCCATGTTTTGATATCTTTGGTTGTGAATTATGATTGGCCTCTTTTTCAGCTTGACATAAAAAATGCATTCTTATATGGTGATCTTCATGAAGAGGTTTATATGGAGCAACCTCCAGAGTATGTTGCTTAAGGGGAGGACAATGTTCGTGTTTGCAGGCTTCATAAAGCAATTTATGGACTCAAACAGTCTCCACGGGCTTGGTTTGAGAAATTTAGCAAGACTGTGTAGTCTTTTGGTTTTGTATAGTGTTATTCTGATCACTCTATGTTTGTTAGATGGCAGGGTGATTGTGTTGTCATTATAGCAGTTTATGTTGATGATATTGTCCTTTCAGGTAGTGATGTTGATGCAATCCATATAGTCAAGGCACACTTACAGAAATCTTTCCAAACCAAAGATTTAGGTGATCTACAATATTTCTTGGGGATTGAAGTGATCCGCAGTAAACAAGGAGTAAGTTTGTTACAAATGAAGTATGTGTTAGATATTTTGACTGAGACTGGCATGTTTGCTTCTAAACCTAGCGACATTCCCATGGATCCTCACTTGAAGTTAGGACATGATGTTGGTGACTTGTTAGATGATGTCCATCATTACAGGAGTCTTATTGGGAAACTTATTTTATCTTACTGTTACTCGTCCTGATATTTCTTATTTTGTGGGTGTGTTGAGTTAGTTTATGCAGTCTCCTAGGAAGGCCCATTGGGACGCAGCGATGAGAGCGCTTCGGTACCTTAAGAGTATGCCCGAAAAAGGGCTCATCTATCGAGTATCAACCAAATCGAAGTATGGACTTGGTTGCCTTTTTTTATGCAGATTGGGCAGGATCTGTCATTGATCGCCGGTCAACCACAAGTTATTGTACTTTTCTTGGTGAAAATCTTGTGACTTGGAAGAGTAAGAAATAGTCCACCATTGTCCGATCTAGTGTTGAAGCTGAGTATAGAGCTATGGCCCACACCACTGCTGAATTGATGTGGCTTCATTCATTGTTAGAGGAAATGGGATTTCAAGTTTTTGCCCCTATGATAATGTTTTGTGATAATCAAGCAACCACTTACATTGCTAGTAATCCAGTGTTCCATGAAAGAACAAAGCATATAGAGGTAGATTGTCACTTTGTGCATGATGTAGTCAAGAAGAAGCTTATAGCGACTCTTTTTGTGAGCTCTACTGACCAACTAGCTGATTTGTTCACCAAAGCTCTGTTCAGACCATGTTTTCAGAGTCTCTATTTGCAAGCTGGGCATGGGAGATTTGTATGCTCCAGCTTGAGGGGGAGTGTTGAAGTATACATAAATTTGGGATATTTTACTGTTCACGTGAACAATATTATGCTATTGATGTTATTCTACTTTCTATTTCTAATGTAGGAGTCTTGCTACATATGTTTTGGGAGTTTTTAAAAAGCATAGTTTCTATTTTGGTGGTAGTTTATATTTTCAGAACTTTTTATTTTAGGAGCTAGGAAGTTACTAAAGCTGTAATTTTTTGTTTCCTTTTTCTAGAGGAGAATTACTTGTCTCTCAAGTTGTATTAAATTCATTAGAAGCTATAAATAAAAGGGCTCTGTGATTCTAGACTCTTCAGCTAGAATCACAGGCCTCTTCTACTAGTTCTTCATATCT
The DNA here is from genome assembly GCF_041222555.1 of Hakea prostrata. Lineage (NCBI taxonomy): Eukaryota > Viridiplantae > Streptophyta > Magnoliopsida > Proteales > Proteaceae > Hakea > Hakea prostrata. Next base: position 26,184,604 of record NC_142606.1, read on the forward strand.
CTTCTCTTCTCTTCTTTTTCTCTCTTTTCTTTGTTCAAGTTCAACTACTGTTTTGATTTTTTAAAGCTTGTTTTCTAACAAAGTTGAAAAGCTAGTTAAGATGTTCTGTGATAATCAGGCATGCTAGCTAGGAGGAAAGTTCTTATAGAATTGGAAAGTTTTTGAGTGTTCTACAAAATTAGGAAGTTACTAATTTCCTAGTCGATTTAGTTTGATATCATCTTTCCTTGTTGGGAAATATCTTTAGAGTCGTAGAAAGTTGGTTTTTATTTTTGGAATGTACTCTGAATTAGTGAGTGAGTAGGGTTGTAATATTTTAGAAAGTACTAAAATAGAAACAAAAGGAAAATAGAACGTATCCTAAAAAGAAACTCCAGGCAGCAGCTCCAAAACTTGGGCACCAAGACAGCAGCTCCAAGAGTTGCGCACCAAGGCAGCATCTCCAATAATTTGCGCAAATCTCAACATGTTGCTTTTTGCTTCTCTCCTGAAACTCAAGAACATGATAGCTAAAGCATCCATAAGTATTATACTCATTTAAATTGAGCGCAAAATGATTTAACTATTTTGAAGATGAAGGAATGTGAATTCATTTGACATTGAGGAAACCATGTTTTCCAATGTCATAGCATATCTGCAACATTAGGTAAGAAACTTCTCAAACCAGGGAATCACCCAATAAAGTAAATTCCAGCAGCAGAGCTTCCTTAAAAGATCATGTTGTAGATTTAGGTGCCTCTTGACATCAGCTCCAACCATACCTTGCATCTATTTGTACAGTCACTCTTTTGTACCTTTAATGCATTTGATTTGAATTAGAAACAGAAGATTCTGTTGTATTTAAATGTTCAGACTCATGGACAACAGAAGCAATCTCTCACCAACCATTCCTTTTGGATTTTCACTTGGTTTATCCCTTTTCCGCAGGTTGGCGACTTTGGAATCTTGGTTAGGTCAGGTTTTAGTGTCTCAAAAGCCCTCTTTTTCAACTTCTTATCTGCACTGGTAGCTTTAGCTGGAACTGCACTGGTGAGCATATTTATTTGCGGCTTTTTTGTCTTCAAAATTTTTCCCCACCCGTGCCAAATAAATTAAATGATTAAATGAATAAAATGAACAACAATTGTCTCTGTTTTCACAGGCTTTGCTCATGGGACGGGATCCAGGACAATCTTCATTGATTGAGGTGAAAATATCCCTCTTCAAGGAACTCTTATTTGTGGGCTGGTCCAGTTATTGATAGATATACAACTTTTTTGCAGGGATTTACTGCGGGCGGGTTCATTTACATCGCTGTTGCTGGTGTTCTCCCAGAAATGAATAATGGGAACTCTACATTCAAGAGTTCAGCTATCCAACTGACCTCACTGATTATGGGCATGGCAGTCGCACTTTGTATTTCCCTAGTGGAGTGAAGTGCTTCCACACCATTAGGTTCTGTAATCGTCCAAATACAGATTTGTCAATTGAAAAAAAAAAAAAATTCTTTTTAGCTTTTTCCACTTTCTGTTTGACCAATCAATTCCATTCTTTCTTTGGTAAGAAGTTCCCTTCTTGGCAGCACCACGCTGTTATGCAAGGTATTGTCATTGGTCCCTTTCTGCATCAATGCCTTCTCAGCCTCCACGTGAGATAGTTTTGTTGTATTCTGAGAAGACTACCTTGATCCCTAGACAATAAGTGCACACAAATTTGTACCATAATTTAAAAGACCAAGCTGGATCATCTGGTGGTGAAGGAGAAAATTTCATGGTATCTGGTTATAACCTTTGGATCGATCGATCTTAAAATCAAGTCAGTTTATTTTCAAATTGTTGGAATCCAAACAAGTAGAAGGAATATTAATCACATTAGGCTTGGTCGCCTTTTCTTATTCAACCTGGTGCTTCAACCCAACATCTGCCTCAATTCGAATCTGACGGTAGGTAAGGTCCACAATCTTCTGCAACTTTTATTTTAATCAACTAATCATCTTCTACACGTTCAAATTATTTGTTGCTTGAAATTTTTAATAAACTTTTTGATTTACTCCCTTAAAATCCGGGTTATGATTTCTGAATGTTTCATTATCTTGGATTATTTACTTTTGACATGGTTTGTCATTAGATGATCAACGTAATTATTTATTTATAGCTCAGGCATCTAAGTTGATGGTTGTAGACTATAGAAAGTCTATCCAATTTTATGTCAATGATGTAATAGAGAAGGTGGATGTATTTCTGGTATAGTGGTAGTAGTATTATGTATAAAAGCAGTAGGTTCAACAAAGTGTTTTTTTCATATCCTGCGCCTGTAGGTCTCCAGTTGACTAAATCTGATGATGACTAAAAAATCATAAGAGAAAAAAAAAATATTAAAATGCTGAAGTTTTTTTTCAAAAAAATATTGAGAATTGTGGAGTTATAATCTCACGTTAGTTTTCTACTCGAAAAGTGCTCTTTGTTCATCTACGGTTAATGCTTTAGAATTTGTTTTTTCTTTATCTGAGTTGTATTCCCAAAACCTAGTCAGTGATGATTTCTAATGCATAAATTTCATTGATTTTCCCTCCCAAGAGCATTGGGTTGAGTGGCTCAAAGCACGCATGGTTATTAAGGATCATACTTGTAACTTGTAAGATTGTTTATTTCGGGTTTCCAAAAAACAGATTGATCACCTCTGAGCAAACCTAACGAGGTGCTCAGAAAACCTACCGAGGCCTCCACCTCTGCTTCTTCTTCCTTGCCTCCGCTCTCCGCCTTCTCTTCTTGTTTTCTTCTTATCTTTTTTTTTTGTTCTCCATTTCTCTCTTTCCTTTTTCTGTTCTCCGTTCTCCGCTTATCTCACCGCCTCTCTCTTGTTTCTTTGTTTGTTTATTTCTCCTCTTCATTCCTGTCCTTTTCCTCGCACCTTTTTCTCCGTTGCTCTCTTTTCTCAATTTCTTTTTTCTCTCCGCTTCTTTCCATTTTTTGTTTTTCCCTAACCGGTGGAAGTTTTCGGTTATCAGAATGGGAAAAAAAAAAAATAAATCACGTAGATGCGGACGTACATCCCACAAATCTGAAGGTTTTACGCCAAAGCTAGAAGTGCCTCCCGTGGATCTAGAAGCTTTGTTGCTGCAAGCTTCTCCTCTGTTGTTGGTCGCTGCTTGTGTTTTTTCACCGTTGTGGCTTTTGTTTCCACCCTTGTGGCGTGTTGTCTCTCCGCCTTTGTAGCATGTTGTCTCTCCGCCTTTGTGGAGTGTTGTATCTCCGCCTTTGTGGAGTGTTGTATCTCCGTCCTTGTGGCATGTCTGTCTCCGCCTTTGTGGCATATCTTTGGGCGTTTGTGATGGAAGATCTATATGTTGTATCTCTTGTGCTTATTTGTTGTTGTGATTGTTACGGGCTCGACCCATCCCTTAGCCTCGACGTTTGGTCAATTTTCACTCCTTGGTTCAGACTGAACCTTGTGTTTGATGCATTTGTCTTTTGTATTTCTTTTTTTCCCTTGGTGTGTGTCTTTATTTCCTTTTGAGTTCATGAATGAAGATTTCTCAACTTCTTACCAAAAAAAAAAAAATTGTTTATTTCAAGTGAGTAACTCCCCCATTGCATGTTTCAATTCTACACGTGTTGAAAGAGGATTGAGTAGTGTTCTTGTCCTTATAGAGCTTTTGTTACAGCTTAACAATTAATTGAGATAGCAGAGGAGGATCGGAGAAGAGAAGAATAGAAGGGTTTGACGGTTTAACTTCTACGATGCTTTCTATTCCTGTGGTCATTACATTTATAGGCTAATGAGCTAACAAATTCTGTAACAAACTATTATCTCAAAATGTGTGATATGATCTCTGTAACCGCCCTTGATTTCCCACCCAAATGTATAATGCACATGGCATCTCACTTAAGAACACAATCCTTTAGAAATGATCATTGTTTGCCTAGATGAACTGACCTTCGTGGACCCATTGGTCAGCTGGCAGCTGATTGGGATCCCTATGGATGTTGATCTGTAACATTCCCATCCCCTTGGAAAATAACCTTGTCCTCAACGTCAAATTGGTGAAACTGAGCCTAAAAATCGTCCAAATTAACCCAAGTGGCCTCCTTCAAGGGAATTCTGGCCCATTGCACCAAGACCTGGTGAACCTCAACCCCAGAATGCATGACATGACGAATCTGCAAGATGGCAGCTGGAAGAAGTTCGGTTTGGGGGGGGGGGGGGGAAGAACAGGTGGTGAAGTTGAGCCCACACCAGGTTTTAGGAGGGAAACATGAAAAACAAGGTGAATTTGGGACTCGGGGGAAAGAAGTAAATGATAAGCGACCTTTCCGATTTTCTCAGTGATTTGAAAGGGCCCAAAGAATCATTTGCCAAGTTTGGTGTGAAGATGGTGGGCAACAGTGGTCTGGCGGTAGGGACGAAGTTTAACATATACCCAATCCCCAATAGCAAACTCCTTATTTACCCGGTTAGTATCTACCTGGGCTTTCATGCATGCCTGAGCTTAGAGCAAATTAGCCTTTAAATCAGCATTAGAGTTGATCTCGAGTCTGCAATTCTTCATCCACCAGAGCGTTTGTCAACGAATGTGGAAGATAGCAAGCAATAGTGGGAGGATCACGGCCATAAAAGTGCCTTGAAGGGGGTCATCTTGGTGGTGGAATCATGAGCAATATTATACCAATACTCAACCCAACTCAAATATTTCGCCCATCATATGGGAGCTTCTACAACAAAACAGCGGAGATACATCTCAAGCGTCCTGTTCAAGACCTCTGGCTGGCCAACAGTCTGCTGATGGTAGGCGGTGTTGAGGGCTAATGTAGTGCCATTTAGGCGATGTAACTCTCGTCATAAGTTGCTTAAGAACAATGGGTCTCTGTCACTGATTATGGAGCCGAGAACACCATGGTGGCGAACAATGTCATGGACAAATGTATCGGCAATCGGGGCCCTGGTGAAGCCAGGGGATAGACTAAAGTGAGCATATTTTATGAGTAAGGGCTCATACTCTACCGAATTTATCCCACTGTTGAGCATGGAGGCGACTTGCTTCTCAATCTTAGATTTTTGAAAATGCGGGTACAAGGATAATCTTAGCCCAATGCAAGTCATCTACTGAGTCACATCTACTTAGGGTTAGATACATCCATTCCTTGCCTCTCGAGATCCTTTCCGGTACCTTTCCCACTAGAGTCACCGTCTCCTTCCTGGCTACGTAGACTCTTAACTCTATTGGTCATCCACACATAGTAAGCGGGAAGCTCTCGTGTCCTCTCATGCTTCCCTCAATCTCGAGCACCCACGAGCCCAAGTCCACTACATGCAACCCTACCAATGAATGGCCCCCACAATGTGATCCATGTCCTCTCACGGGTTGGTTACCTATCTTGAGCGCCCATTTCTCCCCATTGCTGCCACATGTCACTAGGTCTCAATTCCCCTTCCGATGGGGTCAGATATGACAAAGGTTTCCTAGCCAAACACTTCTAGAAATGCCCTAGGTATGTCAACCAGTAGTCAAGGAAAGAGTCAAGGGGCACCATAGGAAGGCTTCCCTTACCACCTCCACTGATGTCCAAAGACAGAAACGCCAAAGGGGCATTCCCCATTCCACAACTACAACCTAGACATTCACAACATAGCATGATTCCATACACATCACATCATAGCCCAAATCATACTCACATAAATCCATAGTCAATTCCAATATGTAAATCACATTATAAACATGCTACTATAATTATAGAAGTATCATGATGTAAAGAAAACAAAACAATAGTAGCTAGATCATGCATTCATGTCATATCACAAAAGGCATGTAAATAGGCATATTGTCAGTTGGAGTACTCACCTCAAATTCTGAATATAAAACCTTCAATTGAGATATCAGAGAACAAATCCAAAATCACCTAAATAAGCTTGAGAAAACATGTATTGACCATAAGAAGTAAATCCAAGACATAGGAGTCGAAATAGAGCAAAAATGGAGTTGCGGACTCACTTGGTCGATTGGTTGGCAGCTTGGCCCAATCGACCAACCAGTCGACCAGGTGAACAATATGCAACAACAAACATTAAATTGGTCATAACTTCTTCGTTTGAAGTCCGATTACTCCGAAATTCAAAGGGGAACTCCACAAAAACATACTAAGACTATCTTTGAAGGTTAAAACATCTAATAAGGCCAATATAATAGAATTCTAACAAAACCCCTATTAGGCTAAAACCATGGATCAACATAGAAAGGCTAGAATAGCTAGAATGAATGGGGATTCATTCAAAGAGGTACAAGAAAGTAGATCAGGTATGGAAAATTGATAAGAAACAAGTCTAATGCATATTTGAATGAAAAACTATAGTAGGATTAGATAATGCTATCAAAACTCAATCAAAATCAATCAAAATCAAGGAGATTCACCATATGGCTTCAATGAATACATAGAGTGAATGGGGTTTTACTCTAAGTTAAAGGAGATCAGAGAATAAGCAATTACAGTAGTGTAATACATTCCTGACAATCAAAACAATAAGATAGAACAATAGAGAGAAGAGATTAGAGAAGAAAGAGGTAGAATACCAACCTTGAATGAGAGAAACCAAAATAGAAACTTGGTAGAATGCTTGGGGATCTTCCACAAAACCAAGAGAGGCTTTGAGAGAGGTTCTCCACATTCTCTAGTGGTTTTAAAAACAAAAGAAGCTAAGAGACACGAAGTCCTATTAAATAGAGCATCAAAACCCTAATCAGAGGATCTTAGGAAATCTTGTTGTCACTGTTGGTCGACTGGCCCAGTTGACCAGCCAATCGACCAAGGCTGTCAGCAAGCCCAAAAACAGGGACTTCAAGGCCCAAACCTCTTTCAATTCAAATGGGCTTCTCCTAACACAACATATGACTCACCTAGCATCAAACCATGTCCAAATAGGTTTCAAGTCCATCAACCAAGCTCTTAAACATCAAGGTGCAGTTCATCTCCAAAACAAGATAAGGTTCCAAATAGGGAACTCCATCATTAGTCTCCATGGGTTTTGGGTCAAACACCATGTCTTCAACTGAGATGGCCCATAATGACTTCTTCCTTTACTTCAGATCTTCAGATCTACAATAAGGGAGAGGTCTGACCTAACTTCCTTGGACCTTCCAAAGATAACAAAATTGTATTCAAGGTCCAACCTCAAGGTCAAACATCAAACAAACTCTATTTCATCCAAAACAGATAGGGTGTCCAGGCTAGGGTTTGGGCTGGATTTCACACAAACTATCTACATGGGAATTAGTATGGATGAAGTAGTACAGTGGGGTGGTACTCCAAGCTTGATTTGCACACTGAGTGTACATTATTTCTCCATGACTTGCTAAAAGCATCAGAAATTCGATGTAATCTAGTTTTAGTTTTAGCACACTTTTGTCTTTGTTAAAATCTTTAATATTTGATAGTTGTTTTGGAAATATGTTCCAATGGCAGTTTATTTGGACATTGTGAATTTAGAATGGTTTCATCAAGTCGGGTTTTCTTTAATCTAACTGCTTCTACTTCATCTTTTGTGATCCATGTTTATTGTGATCTTGTATATTCTTTGAGCATGATGAATTAAAACACATGAATCGTGACAAAATTGTCAGGCTAGCTAGAGAAGGTCTTCTTGACCCACTCACTAAGGTGAATCAATTGATATATGTGCTTTATTTAGCTTGTAAGGCTTGTTGGAATCTTTTAAGAAAGGTATCTCAAACCCTTGAGCTTATTTTTATGGACATTGCAGACAATTAATGAGAAGGAAATTTGAAATATTTTTCTTCCCTGTAACAAATAATAATATTGTAGCAGGGAATAGAGAAAGTTTTCACTTCTAGATATGTTTAGGATGGTAATGATGTAAGTCAACGTCTCAATATCTTCTTGAGGGGACTTTTTTTGTGACTGCAACCGGCATCCATAATAATGTGCCATCATAGGCAAAATCCTAAAATGTTCATTTTCTAGAGACTAGTTTCCTAGCATAAAAGACACTTGCATAGATCTTGAATTTATGAGAAAGAGATTGAAAAAGTATAATCTGCTCTAGGCGAGGGTGGGGAATTAAAACCCATCTTGTAAATGTTAGAGAATATGAGATTGATCATCAGTCTAGTGGGAGTGCACTACCAAGTGTGAGCATACAACCAAATACTCAAGATCCCTTTGTACGTAGAACACATGAGAACACATTCATATTTCATCATTTTGAGGTTGAAAAGAATGTTATTAGCCGTGTTTTATGAGATGAGAAAGAGCTCGCTTCATTATGTGAAGTGCTCTCTTTAAGCTAAGGAAATGAGATAAACTATTGGTGCCACCTAGAGGGGGGTGAATCGGTTGCAACTAGTGGATTGTCCCAATTTTTTGGTTTGATTGCAATTTCAAGATAAATTGAAAATCCAAATGAAATTAAACAATAACAAACAACCACAACACAAGAATTTATAGTGGTTCAACTTTACAAGTCTACGTCCACTCCTCTCTTGGTCTCAAAAGAGATTTCCACTAGTGATTCTCTTTCAATACAATGGGTAGAGATCAAACCCTTTTCAATCTTTGTTATGGGGCAAGAGCATCCTTTATAATATTTGTTTATCCTAGGGCAAGAGTGCCCTCTTCAATCTTTGTTCACGGGCAAGAGCACCCAAAACCAATTCTAATCTACCTGGACTAGAGTTGAACAATTACAAGAAAATTATGTTACCTAACAAGAGGTGTGACACTTTACCTCTTGTGTGAGTGTGATGCAATGAGAATTGTATGCTCAATTGTAAAATGAATGCACCACCAACGCCTTCAATCACCTCAAGCTTGACTTCCACAAGCCTACTTAATACCTTGGTATGTTCTTCAAGGTTGAATGAGGATGAGAAGCAAACACAATTGCTTTCTTGTGACTTGAGAGCTTGAGATTACTTAGGGAGTGGTTGATCAAATGTGAGGTTAAAGGTCTCAAATGGGGTGAATTGGGCTTATATAAATGGCCATTAAGTGCCTTAGCCCAACCCCCAAGGGATAGAAAATGAACATATTTTAGTCTAGATTTCAGTCCAGACGGACATCTGTTTGAAAATATAGCCGTTTAAAAAATTTAACCGTTGCAGATTTTTGACCAAAAGGATATCCGTCTGAACAGATGGAAGTCCATCTCAGAAGGATGTCTGTCTGATCAAACGTTTGATCCGTCTGACCTTCTGTGACTAGACAAACGACTATCTGGATCAAACGGATGTCCGTTTGAGGCACAAAATGAACATTTAGGTGCATACATGGACTTGATTGGGTTTTTGGTATTTCTAACCAACCCTAAGTCTCATACACTCTCCTAACATGTCCTAGGTCAGTCTAATGATATGATATGTGTATAATTGAGTGCAATTACATATGAATGTACATGAAGTGACTTAAGTCCTAATTTGCTAAGTCTTCTTGCTTGAGCTTGAGTTGATGATCATTGATGTTCTTTGAGTCTCTTGTACTCCATTCTTCGTGCTCATCTTGACTTAGACTTCATGTCCATCTTGGCTTGGTCTTGGCCTTGACTTTGGCTTAGGCATTTGGCATTGAGTTGGATTTGGTCCACTTGCTCTTATATTGAACTAGATAAATGCAACTCAGTACAACCATTAGTAATTCATGTTTGTTATCATCAAAACTAATGGAGGCTAATGTGACAATGCTGACATGGCGTTTCCTAACATAAACATTTATGGAAGATGAGGTTCGTCTTCTAGTGCATGCCTAGTGGCATATGAGTATCCCTAAAGAGATGGGACAAACTGTGGTGTAGGCTACAAAGATGAGAGACATTCTCCCTTGTGTTGAAAATAATCTCATTTTGTTTCATGCTTGTCACAAAATTGGACCTGAAAATCTACTAGTTGGACATTCATAATTTTTTCCTCAGTGGAGAACTAGATGATGAGTCCTTTATGGCTCGACTAATGAGTTTTGTGGTCAAGGAATAAAAGCGCAAAGCATGTTGTCTCATTCATTTATTCTTTGACCTTAAGCAATCGTCTAGGTGGTGATGCATGAAGTTTAATCATTCTATTACCTTTATTAAGTAAATGAATATTTCTTTACCAATTATGTTGACAATATCCTATATATTGGAGATTTTGTCTTCACTAAGAAGTGGTCGTCCTATATTTTCTTAAGATAAAGGACATGGGTGGGGCCAACTTTGTGTTGTGCCTGAAGTTGGTGAGGGAATGCATTAGAAAATTCCTTGGTATATAGGTCTTACCAAACTTAATAAGAAAAATTCTTTAAGTGATTCCATATGAGCAACTTGAAACCCACAGGCACTCCAATGGACAAGGCATGTGTTTTAAACCTAGACCAATGCTCTAAGATTAATGAAGAGAGAAAGAAACTATATGTCCAAGGTACCCAATGCAATATGCAGTCTGATGCACGTGATGATATGCACACATGCAGGAATATGCTATACAATTGGGATATTTATTTATTACAAAGCATTCCAAGATTAGGTAATTGATGAGCAATAAATAGAATCCTCAGATATCTTAATAGGGCTATAGACCTCAGGCTCGTCTACAATGGTTCACATTTGAGATTGAGAGGATAAAGTATTTTTGACAGTAAAAGAGATGGTGTAAGTCCACTTTAGGATTTACTTTTGAGAAATAGGGTTATTGCTTTTGATGTGGCAAGAAACAAACCCACAATGCCCCCCTCTTTGGTAGAGTCCGAGTAAGTTGCTATTGAACATCGATTTATGATGTCATTTGACTTAACCACAATGCCCCCTCTTTGGTAGAGTCAGAGTAAGTTGCTATTGAACATCGATTTATGATGTCATTTGACTTAATACATGGCATAGCAACGCTAACTTGACATCCCAAAATTCTATAGGATGGCTAAACATGTTTGATATTACTACATTCACGATATGGTTGCACAAAGATGAAGTAGTCCTAATTTATATCTTCCACTAACAATGAGTTGGCTAAAACTCTTGATAAAGCTCATTGCTAGAAATATTTTTCCTATTCATATAAGGAACTTGGGATTGAAGAGGATGAGATATGTATCTTCTTAATTGGACACTTATATTAAATATATTCAAAGTGATATTCTATGTACATGTTTATTTTTATAAAGGTGTCACTAGGTATTGAATTAACCCACTCATACTAGTAATTCGCCTTGGCGCTTGTGGATAGTGAGCAAGATGAGCCTATGGTTTTGTAAGGCTTTAGGGGGCTTTCAAACTAATGAGGGGCGCTTTAGTAAGGACTAAGATGAGACCCTCATTGGTCGAACATGGAGACACCATATTTCCATGTTACCTGAGTTGAAGCCGAATGTGAATATTTTACAATTGGTTGTTTGACAATTAGTTATAAAAGAATCAGGTTAGGCGCTTTAGGTAGCGACTAAACCAAGATTCGTATGATGTTATTTTTCTTTTGTGACATACCCATATCAGGGGGAGTTACGCCATAACATGCATGTTTGTTGCATGTGCTGAAGTCGATCGATGATGAAAGTGATTGAATGGATCCCAACTTCATCATTGTGTGAGCCATCAGGATCACATTTTGTTGATCCTACTTGTACCCTTCACCTTAGCCAATGCCACAAAGAGGACACCCAATGATGCTACTTTAGCTTGTTCCTTAGGATTAGGGATGATGTGGTCTCGCAAGACAAGACTGGAAAAGCAGTTGGGGATAATCCAAATGGCATGAGGGCTATGGGAAAACTTTTCATTCTATACCCAACAGTGATGTGACTCATTGCCCGGGTGACTTGTCATTTGACAAATCATGAGTACATCATATGAAGATAGTTCACATTGCTCGCTATGAGGGATCGAAAGTGTGGAACTATGTATAATTGAATTGCTTAGGGTATAATGAGATAATTTTGAGTGGTGTGCTATGTTGGTTAGATGGAGACTTGATATAGCACTCCTACCCTAGATACATCTCCTAAGTCGCACGTTTCAGTTTCGCATTGAAAGGATTAAAGTTGATGAGAGCATTTAGATAACTCCACCACCTTGTGGCTAGTGGGAGATATTAATCGTAGTGGGGGGTCCCACTACAATTTGTGCCATAGGTGGCAACAATGCGGTTTGTAGTCCAAGATGACTACCTCTATATTTAGTTGAGTCTAAGCAAGACTCTGATATTGCTTTCCCTCACTTAGTTAAGTCTAAGTAAAACTCTAATTAAGGAATTAGGGTTGAGGGAAAAACATTATAAATAGAGGGATGGAATACCAAATAGATTACTGAAATATATATATATATATATATATACTCTCCTTTGCTCTACGAATTCTCCAAAGAGAGAAACTAATCATGAACCTCCATCATTGTGGTTCGTCGATTTGGAAGCGTGAAAATAATCTAAAAAGTACGCCAGACAAATCAAGGGAAAGGGAATGCAAAGAGACACAACCTGTGTCTAGATCCATTGCAGTCTAGATCACTAATGTAAACGATCTATTGCTCATCCTTTTAAGATTTTAATTTACACAAACTATTATCTCAGAATGTGCAATTTGATCTCTATAATCACCCTTCATTTCGGATTCACATCCTCTGTAATTTCCTTCTCTACAATTCCCTACAATTCCCATCTATGATCGTGCCATGTGGCATTACATAATCTGATGGTCACCCAATTTAAAATTTAAACTAAATTTAATTTTTATTTAAACCCACTCATATTTTTCTCTCTTTTCTTTCTTCCCGAAGATGAGCAAATCGAAGTGCAGATTGCCCTCCTCTAACCATGTTTCTTTGGAAGATCAACTGTGAATTTGCGAAGCACCTCCCGGTGTTTCCACTTAAGAGTCCCAAAAAGGGTCCCCTTTCCATCCATGACAATAAAGCCAAACTTAGCATCAGATTCCAAATGTTCGTTTAAGGCTTATGTATGGAGCTTATTATCGCATCGGTAAAATGATGCATTGATACGCTTGAAACGTTCAAATGTCAATTGTTAACTCTCTTTTTTCTTCCCATATTCCGTCACGATGGTTCCAGTATAAAGCGCCAAAATATTGGGAGAACCTTATTGTAAAGCTTCAAACTCTGTTGGGTAGACGTTATAGCACCCAACACTGATTGACGATTAACCTACTTTTGATTTAGGGTTTTTCAAAATTTCCGAAAGAGGGGAGAGGAAAATATGGGTAGGTTTAAATAAAAATTAGATTTAGTTTAAATTGGATGACCGTCGGATTATTTAATGCCACATGGCACAATCTTAGATGAGAATTGCAGGGAATTATAGAGAAGGGAATTACAGAAGATGTGAATCCCTTCATTTCCCGCCCAAATGCATAATTGCACATGGCATCTCACTTAAAAACATTATCCTTCAGAAATGATGGTTGTTTGCCCGAACAAACCGACCTTCGTGGACCCATTGGTCACCTGGCAGCTGATTGGGATCCTTGTGGATTCTGATCTGTAACAGCTTTTAAGTCGACCAGGATTCAATCCTTGTAGGCGTGAAGCTTTCAGGGCATCAACTTAGTAAGTGTGTCATTTACTAAACTCATTTACCAAAACATTATTTAGTAAAATTGAATTCTTGTTGATTATATTTGTGTTGTGTCATATCGAACAAACATAGTCAGTATCGATATGTGCAGCTATATCGTTTGATAAATAATATGTATGGACAAAATAGTATAAATGAACCATACTCGATGTCATATTGAATATTAAAATTATTTTTTATCGAATAATGGTAGGTAATATGATATATATGGTATCTGATATGGTAATGGTACAAGGTAAATTTATTTAGTATTGTACCGTACCAAATATTAGTTTTATATTAAACTTACACCCGTGCCTCGAAGCCTTGTATTCATACCATGTATTATAATATTTCAGTGTTTTAGGAATTAACGTGCAATGGTCGGACCACAATTATAACTTGAGGTCACAATATCAAAACAGCTTCCCAACAAAAATTGCTAAAATAAAATTGCATAAGAAAATTGTCTCAACACAGCATTTGTGAGAACAGTGGATGGATAGGTACTCATAAGAGCAGAAGAATCTTGATCAACTTTCATGTTTGATTACGAAACACAAAGTATTGAATAATCAGATACTTTCACATTGAGCTATATCATGGTGTTCCGGATCCCCTCAGACATGTCTGAGTCATTCCTACTAGCGATTGAAACTATTGAGTTCTGGCATTTGTCTATACTTAAGGAAGCTATGAGTAACTAGGGGATATTGAATACTGGCAGGAACATAGGGAACTGCAAAAGTTGTATTCATCTAATATTGCATATCTTGAATGGTTTCATACTCATTGCATTGCCGAATCATTTTGAAGATTGTACCATTTTGAGTTGGTAGAGGAGGAAGAGGAGCCCTCTTGAGTAGTGGCGGCACAGAATGGTTGCGAGTGAGAGTATGATGCCTCTTACGTACTGCTCGGGCTGGAGGTTCATCGGCCACCACCACCATTGCATCGTCATTCATATCCGGTGATAGTTCTCCTCTCTTTCTCAAGCTTTCGGTGAACCGTTCGTCCTGCATTTGTACATCCTTTTCAGACACAAAAAGAAGCCCATATGTGACATGTTAGAATATTGATTCTCTGAGAGATCTAGTGTGGGAAGAGAACATAGAAATCCTTTGGATAAATTAAAGAATCAATAATATTTTCATGGGAAGAGGGGAAGTAGGGTTCACAGGGTACAGATTAAACATGTTTTCCGCATAGAGTTGATGAGATTTTCCTTCATGTGAAACTAACCAGTAGATCAAATTATAATACTCCAAACTGATTCATTATCTATAGAACTTGCCCAGAAGATACTAAATTTGGGATTTCATAGTTTGAGATGCAGGTCAAGGACTCAAAGGGCATTAGAAGCTGTACTAATTGAATTCTTATCTCAAACTTGGCTTTGTAGTTAAAAGTACATTATCTATATACACCTTGAACAACAACAACCAACCAACCAACCAAAAAAAAAAAAAAAAAGGAAAAGAAAAGAAAAGTACACGTGATGTGTTGAAGCTACTCTACATGAAAAGAGAGAACAGAGGAAACCCATCAAAGAAAAAAGAAAAAAAAAGAAACATAAGATGGTTTAATATGAGGTTCAGTTTCATTTAGTCCATAGAAAACAAAAGCAGAGCTTTGTAACAATGGAGGTAAGAGAAACTGAAGCAGGCACTGGAGAAGAAAAGAGGAACCAGAACGCCAAAAGGAACCTAACAGATTAACAACAGATTGAATTTCCTTACATCTGTCACTGAAGAGCCAGGAGTTGGGCATTTGACTGGCCTATCCTCATCAAGTGGCTCTACTGGGTGCTCTATTGGCTTGAACTCTAGATCTAGTTCTAAGCCATTACCGCTCTCCATGCTTAAAGTTTCTTGAACCCCTATCTCTTCAATCTCAGGCCTCAAAGGAACTCGTACTTCTTGTTGATCCTAAAAGCTCAACAAAACGAGAGTGGATTAAAAAAATCCAGCAATTTAAAGACTGAAGGAAGGGGAAGAAACAGAAAATAGCCATACAAATCCATCTCCACTTGAAAATCCCATAAAGAGACAATAGCTCAGCCCAAATCCATGACCAATCTCAAGAAGTCACACACGCACATAGAGCCTGCAAATGAAAGAGACAGGTAAAGAGAGAGAGAGAGAGAGAGAGAGAGAGAGAGAGTGCTGTGGGATCAGATATACACTGGAAAACGAGAAAGATTCCCACAATGCTAGCCTTTTGCTTT
Organism: Hakea prostrata; assembly: GCF_041222555.1. Lineage (NCBI taxonomy): Eukaryota > Viridiplantae > Streptophyta > Magnoliopsida > Proteales > Proteaceae > Hakea > Hakea prostrata. The sequence goes on from NC_142606.1 coordinate 26,200,347, forward strand.
CTTTATTGCTATGTATCCATTTCTCTGTGGCAGAGCTTTTCTGAACTTTTTCTTGCTTTAAGAACAGTAATTGGTTTTTTCTTTTGAAATGGGTGCTCTTCACATAAAAGCAAGAAAAGAGGGGAAAATCTAAAAGAAGTGAAGGCAATAAAAAGAGCAAAAGGAGACAAAACCAGAAGATTGCCTTACACTGCTTTTTGTAGCCGTTGCTCATTTCAATGTTGTAGTGCAAAACTGTAAATGCATGCTGTAGTTTAGGATCTCTACTTTTGCAATAGACGAGGGTGCAATTTGATACTCTTCAGCACAAGCAAGAGTTTGACAGAACAGTTTTTTTATAGAGTCTTACCCAACAATTTTTGCTGAGGACTATTTCAATGTCTTGACCCTTAGGGCTACAACACTGTTGTCCACCAGCTGTTGCTTACCCCGGTGTATACTGAAATTGTACCTCAGAAATCATATGTACCATTTTCATATAATTTATACTAATTTGTATCATTTATGCCACTAACATACCATATCGTTTGTAGATACAAAACGACAGGATACAATAAGATCTCGGTTTCAGGTATTTGTTTTCTCTACTGTATCAGACCGTACCACATTAGACTACACTACATTACTGAGACGATATCGCTTGATATCCTTAGGCATAGAATATAAGAGCTTCACAAATTACGAATTACAATTACAAATATGAAATACGGGACAAGGATATGGCTGCAGCTTCAAGAATACTTAACCGTCAGAGACCATGTGATATGTGATGTTTCACGGAACAGACTGACATGTAAAGGACACTGTAAAGCAAATATATGATTGGGTGATCTTTGTGGTCCAATTTGGTCCCCCATGATCCAGATACGTTCTCTTTTGGACCGATGCTTTAGAGTTTTTCAAATAAAATAACTACTGGATTAGGATCTTTTTATCTTAATAGGTTTACCATACACAGAGGTTCTATGCCCATCACTGAACGCTTATGGTGGGATAATGACTATTTTCTCTTATTGATGATGAGGCAATGGGTTTTATTCTTTTTTATGTTATAATATGTAATTGTTTGTCCAATTTTTTCTTGATTTTGCATTAGTGTGCTAGGTCTGGAACTGACCCAAGGGAATTTCAAACTATTAGGCTGTTATGAGTTCTATTACCCAAAGAAAAACATTTCGACGAAATATCACCAAAACATTGCAATATTTCGCTAGCTCGGTGAGTAGCAAATCGAAAATCCACCCGAAAAACGATATTACTCAATATTTCATAGTTGCAGAGATGAAATGAAGAAGATGAATGAAACTTTCGCTCGAACCACGATTCTACATCATGTCGGCGATAGACTCTTTGCCATCATTTCTTGTGAAATTTGTGGCAAAACCCCAATTTCTCTCTCGGTGATTCTCTTTTCTAAACTTTTCTCATCTTCTCTTTGAAGCAAATATTTAAATAGATGAGGGAACGAGAGAGAGCAATAAAGCAAGAGATTCGTAAAAAATAATGAGAAAGAAAAGAAGCTCTAATATGCTTGGACTCGCTTTCACGAAAAGAAGCTTTGATTTGATCTTATGCTTGGACTTGCTCTCATGAAGAGAAGTTCTGATCAATGCTTAGACTTGACAAGAAAGGAGTGAAGGATTAATTAAAGGAAAACTCTCACCACCTTTTGTAGTTTTTAAAAAAGTTTTATTAGTAAACATAAGTACAAAGCTTTAAATGTATGTGGGACCAATTGTCCCATCACTTCTCTTGCATAATTCCACTCAGGAAGTAGTGTTTTAAAAAGTTCATGTGAATTGAAAATTTCATTTTGAGATTGTGACTTTGTGTTGGTCGGAACAAATCATTGGGATTTGGGAAGAGGTCGAAATGTTGAGACTTTCGGGCAAATAATTGGTGGAATTCATTGTTTTTTGCTAGTTTCGCCAAGGAGCGAAGCGAAATGGCAAACTAGTTTCGCCAAGGAGCGAAATGGCAAACTTCACCAATAATTCACACCTTGCATCTACCTTGGTGTATAGAGAACTTTGATGCCTTTTATGAGAAGGCAACTCAAACTCATGAAATTATTTTTAGCAAACCTATAGCATTGCCATGCCAAGGCTATCTAGAAGAGGAACAAAACCTAAACTATAGTAAGATTTAAAAAAATCATTTGATTGATGAGTGGAGTTTACAAATGAGTTTACACTATTATATTTAGATGAAGGAAATAACTACCTCCCAAAATTATTTAAGGGCCTGTTTGGTTACATGAATCCAGAGATTTCAAATATTTGGATTCATGAATCTGAGAATTATACCCGTTTGCTTGTAAAAATCTCTAGATTCATGAAATCTAGAGATTCACCTTTTTACACTAAAAACATGAATCTGTAAATTTATAGGTAAGGGGTGAAATCCAGAGATTTCAAAAAAGCTATACATTTGCACATTCACAAAAATTACATCGATCAAACATTTAATTTTATAAATTATGACTCCATAGATTTGAGATCTCCATATTTATGTAACCAAACAGGTCCTAAAACAACCCTCAAAATCTCCCTCATTCTTGAAGATAAGAAATTCAAAACTCAAATGCGTAACTAGGCATAACTACTATAACTATCGGTTTTAGACTGCTTGGACAAGTAACATTTTTGTCCTGAGCTGGCACTAACTTTAGCCCAATCTTATTTAGTCTGGTCCATTCCAGAACCCAATTCATTTCACTTAGTTTTTTTTGGGACTAACATTGTCCCTTATGGTCGTGTGATTGAGAACCACTAGTTGTCTCAAAATCAAATGGGCCATGCTTCAGACTTCCAAAAAACTTCTTCCACTTCCTAACCGTTATCCTCTTTTGAATAAAAAAAGTTGTAAACAGTTTACCCCAATATGCGTGCCAGTCCTCCATGACATGTGTCGAGGTAATAAATATTTAACACAACTTCTAAGCTTAAGATTCTCCTTTCCAAAAACCCTTTGCTTTCCTCTTGTCTTCAACCTTCATCGCGCAATCTTGCATTCAACACCTCCATCCCTCTTGATCACAAACCATGTCGGATAGTAGTAGTCCCCCAGAGGATTCCCAGGCCTCTATCCTGGAGGACTTCTTGTCGAGAACAAGGGTGCAGCTCCACCAAATCTCCATCGTTATTGAGGCACATAGCTCAACTCCTTCTGTTTCTTTAGGGCCTTTCTACAAGAATCCTATTTACCTTGACAATTTCCCTCTGGTCAAGGATGAAAATCTCCGCACGACCCTCCAACCCTTCTTGCTTTGAACCTTTGCACCCTTTCACTCATTTTTAATCCTCTGACATCCCAGGATGGAAGCCCTGAGTTACTCATATTTGTGGCAACCCATCTTGCAAGTCTACCATAGACAAGATAAGAATTGCAGATGTCCTATAGCTTTCTACTGAGTATATTGAACCTGACACCCCTCTACTCTTAGCTACTCTAGGGTTCTGGTTTGTTTCCACCAACACCTTCCCTTTTAAGTTTTGTATGGCATCACCTACTCTACTAGACATAGGCGCTTTAATTGGACTTCATCTAGACGGCGGGGAGTTTAGTGGCGTCGCTGAGGGTTTAGTAGAGACTCATGGTCTCATATTCCCTAAAGGCTTCAACTTTCCTCTTTACCATTCTCTGTATTAAAAACTTTTATGGTCCTGTTTCTCATCAGAAAATGTTGCTATCTTCTTTGTTTGTGTAGATTTTTTATTTGTAGACGACTGGGAAAAGTTACCAAGGCCTACCACAAGCTGGGCAACACCCTAGTTGATGGTTGTCTAATCAATCTTGCCTATGTTGGAATTTATTAATATAATTAATAAATTAGATGTCCAAGGACAAATCTGAAAACTCACAATTAGGACGGTTACAGAATATAGGTTATATATTTGTAACCACCGCTTCACTTGAGTAAGTGAGTGATTCATTCGTACGAGAGTTTTTTTAGAAAAGAGACAGGCTCCATCTCTCTCTCCCTTTCTCCAAGAAACGCAGGAAGGAGAAACTCATTGGAGGTTTCTTTCCTTTGCTTTAGATCACTCATCCATCATTTTTCCACACGATATTTGGGTTGTGGAAATTATTCCCTATCCTAGTGATTGTGGAATCACCCCAGTAGAACTTTGGTGGTGGAACGAGAACGTGGATCCAGATTTACTTCCGCTGCGAATACTTCATATTTGGGAAATCGAATCCAGGTAAGGATCTTTCCCCTATCATATAGATTTGAATATATATGGAGTATTTCCAACATTGGCATCGAGCCCAGGTTCCCACGGTTCTTTGTTCCTCCCCATTGTTTAATTTCATTGTATGAATCCAATGGGAGGATCAAGGGTTTATAGAAACCTGCGGAGAATCCAGGGTTTAATATGAAACCCATGGAAAATTGATAGGATTTTTAGAAACCCTTATATTTTGGGTTCGGATCCGAGTGGGAGGATCCTTGTGAATTTTCCTAATGAAGTTTTGCATTAATTGATAATCCATAATAATTATTTTTGTTTAATATTTATTGCTGGATTTTTTTTTCATGAAATTTTGGATGATGTTTTGGGTGAAAAAACGTGATTTTCTGTTTTTTTGAAAAAAAAATTTCGTTTAAGAAAATTGTGAAAAAAAAAAAACAAGCCATTTTTTGTCACTGTGGACCAGATGGACGTCCGTCTATTGTTAGACTGATCACAGTGACCCAGAAGGAATCTCCGTCTAGGCAGACGGTAGTCCGTCTGGGCATAAAAGGTAGACGGACGACCGTCTGGGGAGACGACAGTCCGTCTGGGAGATGGTTTTTTTTGGATATTGGTTTGTCCAGTTCAGAATGTGTTTCTAACTTACCGGACACCAATGGCCCGGCAATCTGTGTGATGTTTGGGCATTGAGGGCCTAATGGGGCCTAGTGGGAGCTAATGAGGTAAAAGTGTTCTGTGTGAACCACCTCATAGCATTAACATGATTGCATGTTTTATTTTAATAATTTTTTTTTAATTATGGGTCTATCAATCATGTTTCTTGCACAGAATGAAACTAATGTATAAGTCTATGTGGGTTTGTATGAGAATTTGATTGAATGTTTGTTAGCATCTCTTTTGGTTTAAATGCTTACCCCATAGGTTGACTATGCTAGTGTGATTTGCTGTTGCTTGAGTTGTGTTTTATGCTAGAATAGTTGAACTCATCCTAGTATATAATGTCTCTAGAATAAATGGCTGCTACCAAGAGCATTGTTGCTGACTTCACGAAAGGAGATAAATAGAATGAGAGGAATTATGACCTCTGGCACCGAAAGGTGTAGTATCTCCTAGAAGAGCAGAACATGCTGGAAACCATAATCTAGACCATGTCCCCACCTGAGGCAAGTACCACTGCACAGTATTGCAGGGACCTTGAGCTTTACAATGCCTAGAAGAGGAAGGACCGGGTAGCTAGGATTAGTATCCTAAGCTCCATGAGGGATGATTTGATGCTTCAATTTGAGAAGCATAGGACTGCAAAGTCCTTATGGGAGGTTGTGAAGTTCCAGTACGGAGGGACTTCCACCACAAGAGGCCGCCAGCTCGAACTCACCTTTAACGGTTATAAAATGCGCCAGGGTCACACCATGAGGCAGCATATAACAATCATGTCTAACATGATTAGTGAGTTGAGCGCATCTGGGCGCCAAAAGACTAATGAGGAGCAAGTCTCTGCAGTCATCAGGTCATTGCCTAAGTCTTGGGAGCATATGAAAATCTTCTTGACTCATGCTAATAAGGTCAAGACATTTGATCAGGCTGCCAAGCATCTTGAGCTAGAGGAGGATCGGATGTTGGTCGATGCTCCTTACACTGAAGTACTTGCTGCTGAAGTAAGCACTAGTAAGGGTGCAGGCTTCAAGCGCAAGAAAGAGAGAGAGCTCAACCTCAGTGGTCCAGGCAAAGTAACAGAGGTGGGAACAAAAACAAGAGTGGTTTATGAGACATGGTTTTTAGAGTTGTATTAGAAAACAATTATTTGGTTTTGTATCTAGGTGATACAGTTATGGTTATGGTTTTCTTCATAATGGTTTCATTGTATTGGATACAATTGAGTATTCATTTAATTCTAGTAGTGCTTTTGTTTGCCAAAATACTGTGTGTATTGATTCTAATTTGTGGCATGCTAGACTAGGACATATTGGCTTAGATAGGATGAACAGGTTGGCAAGAGAAGATCTCTTAGGCCAAGGTTCACTATCTGATTTGCCAACCTGTGAGTCATGTCTAGCAGGAAAAGCAACTAGAAAACCATTTGAAAAGGCTTTGAAAGCCTCTTTTCCTTTAGAACTTATCCATTCAGATGTGTGTGGACCCATGAATGTGCATACTAGAAAAGGACAGGCTTATTTCATCACATTCATAGATGACTATACACGGTATGGTCACATTTATCTAATTTCTCATAAGTCAGAAGTTCTAGAATGTTTTAAGAAATTCATGAGCTTAGTTGAGAATCAGTTAGATAAAAGGATTAAAACTCTTAGAACGGATAGAGGTAGAGAGTATCTCTCCGATATGTTCAAAGGATTGTGTGATGAAAAGGGGATATCTAAACAACTTACTATTCCAGGGACTCCACAACAAAATGGGGTTGCTAAGAGGAGGACTAGAACCTTGCTAGACATGGTGAGATCCATGATGGCACATGCAAATCTACCCATCTCTTATTGGGGAGATGCTTTGCTGACTGCTGCCTATATCCTCAACAGAGTTCCAACCAAACTGGTTCCTTCCACACCATATGTGTGAAACCTAGCCCTAACCTTGACCCGGAAACCCTGTTGTTTGTAGGTCTGACAACTCGAAGTAAAGCAAGAAGTCAGCTATGGGCCATCCCAGTGGAAGTGGAAGACTTGGTGACTGGCTTTGAATCCATGAGTGTTGATGACAGTGTTCTATTTATGGAAACTGAATCCTGATGAAAATCGGATTAGTTGATGGACTTGGAGTGCTCTCTATCATGGTTCGAAGGCATTTCTACCTATTAGGTAAGTCACTTGGTGTGTGTGCAAAACCCCTTTATTTTTGGATTTGATCTGAGCCTTCAATTCCCTGTTTTGGACTTGCTGTTCTGATTGGTCGACTGGACCAGTCGACCAATCCAATCGACCAATGGGTTCTATCTTTGCTAATTAGGTCTTGCTTGCTCTATTTAAGTCCAATCTCGAGTCTACTTCGTATTTTCTGCCTCCAAACTCTTTGGAACGAACCAAAGACCTCTGCAAGTCATCTCCCTTGCGTCCTTGGTGTTTATCTTGACGGATCTTCGTCAAAACTCATGTTCTAACACATAAAGGTATGTATACACTCTCTTCTTCTTCTTCATCTTTGTTTTCTTTCCTTTTTGGGTTGAGACAGTAGAGGAGATGCTGCATTATCTATTGCAAACATCTCAGCACTTATCTCTCATGATCTTCCTAAGGATTAATGGCTAAAGCAATGTTCTTAATCATGATCATTGCAAGCTTTTGAAGGAATCATGATCTAAATCATGATCTTGTCTTCGTTCATCTTTGATTTAAATTCTGATCTTCTCAGATCTATTTTATTGATCATATTAGTAGTCAATCGCTGTGTTTTCTTTACATGATCCATAATCTATCAATCTCTAGTTATTTCTCCTTTATCATACCATGCTTTCTTCAAGAATCATGACTGATACATCTATGGTAAGTTTTGTTTCCTTATTTAGATCCATGTTCTTCAGTCTTAGATCTATTTTCTTGAAGATCTATGCATGCCTTTCATGATTTCTTTATCACAATCAATGATCCATCATCCTTTTGTTCTTGTCTATGATTTGTACTTTGAATTCTTCAAGAACTATGATTGATCTAATTATAGTAACTTTTGTTTCCTAATTTGTAACTTGAAAACTTGATTCAATTAGTGTTTTGAAGTCCTCTATATACTAGGATGCTACCATTGTAGTTTACCCCTTGTTTGGTACCCTTTTGAACCACCAAATTTGGTTCTTTATTCTCAAAACTCTGATTTTGTAGGCCACTGTCTTGGTTGGTCGACTGATTGGTCGACTGAGACAATAGACCAATCCAATCGACCAATGAGTACAACAACTCCAGATTTGGTCTGTTTTGGATGTTTTGATATCTTTCTTTCTAGGGATCTTTCCTAATATGTTGTATACACTTGTTTAGGATCTTCTTCTCAAGTTTGTCAAGATTTTACTTGAATTCTTAAGATTCATTTGCGAGTTATATAAGGTAAGGATGGTTACTTCCTTAACTACATAAATTTTATATCTTAGTTTCTATATTTTAATCTTGTTAGTTTATTTCTTTAATTAGATTCTTGCAATGTTATACTACTGTTTTACTGTCTTGATATCAGTAGCATTACTTGTTTATATTAAATTGGCTCATGTATGATTTACTTACCAGTTTTATACAAGTTGAATGTTATTATTGATTTCTTTCCATATATGAAGTTACCATATATGTGATGTTATGGATTGATGCTTGTGTATGCTTAAGTATGGTTTGGAAAGGGGAGGTGTCCTTTTGACACTTCTGTCCTTGGACTACTACGGGAATATTATGGGATGTTTCCGGAGATGCCCTTTGGACACCTTCCTAAACTGTTGGATGACATATTTAGGACTGTCTAGTAGTGTTTGGCTAGGATGTCCCGTTATGTCAGACCCTAATCGGAGGGGTATTGAGACCGAACGACCCATGGTAGCAATGGGGATTCATGGGCGCTCAAGACCGGTAACCAATCCGTGAGAAGACAGGAATCACATTGTGGGGACCATTTATCGGTAGGGTTGCATATGGTTAGACTTGGGCTCACGGGCGCTTAAGACCGGTAACCAACCCATGAGAGGACGTGAGAGCTTCCCGTTTACCATATGTGGATGACCTATAGGGTTGATGAGTCCATAGTCAGGGACTATGAGGACTCTAGTGTGAAGGATACGAAAAGGATCGCCAGGGGCGAGGAATAGTCGTATCTGGATCTGACTTGATGTAACTGAGTAGGAGACTTGCATTTGGCTAGGCTTTGACCCTGACATGCGCCGATACTTAGACCAATGGTGATGTGAGAGAGTGGTGACCTATACCCCCAGCCATGGAATGTCCCGAGGGATGCCGGACCTGCTACCAAAAGGCATTGTGTGATGAGACCTTCCTAAAGAAGTACGGTGTCATGACTTAAAGCATGTCTACCAATAGAGACCAGCATACATAGAGTTAGAATCATATTGCATCATGTTTTCATATCATATAGCATTTTACTTTGCTTTGAAATCATGCTATATATGTTGTTATGGAATAACTGCCTTACTGAGTTTCGTTGAAACTCATTCCTTTTGTACAATGTTTTGTTAGACTACTCTACAGGTACTGATGACTATGAAAGTCAATTCGAGGAAGCACAAACTGAAGAGGCGTACTACACGCAAGGTGCTGGCAACCATGAAGATTACATTGAGGATTCCTCAAGTGGTTTTGCTTGTTACCAGGATTAGCCCTGATGTGGAATGGGAATGTCTGAGCATAGTTGATGAAGTCTACGTTTATGAAGATGTTCTCTATAAAGTAGAATAGACTTTAGTTTAGTATGTTTCAGTTTTTTTTCCTATTTTAGATACAGTTGTACTCTTTCTTTTGATTTACGAACTACTATTCCGCTGGTTGTAGAGTGGGATTCCACCTCACTTTACTTATTGTTTTAAACACTCTGATTATCTTTCGTACTCTGATTATATACATGGTGTAGTCTTTCCTTATTTGAATCTTTGGTTTATCTTTTGCACATTGATTATTATTGTTCATGATTATGTTAAGAAGTCCATATATGGCTTAAAGCAAGCATCTAGATAGTGGAATGTGCGCTTCCACCAAGCTATGATAGAAAATGGTTTTTCCATGCTTGAGGAAGACCACTGTGTTTACACCAAGAGATTTGATAGTAATTATGTCATTCTAACACTGTACGTAGATGACATACTTATGGCTAGCAATAGCAAGGAGCTATTGGAAACCATTAAGAAATGGTTGTCCTCTGTATTTGATATGAAGGACATGGGTGAAGCAAGCTATGTGCTTGGTGTCAAGATTGTCAAAAATAGGCAAAAGAGATAACTGGGTTTATCTCAAGAGACCTATATTGACAATGTCTTGACGAGATACCAAATGCACAACTGCAAACCAATTGATACTCCAGTGGAGAAGGGTTTGCATTTGAGCCTTGATATGGGTCCTAAGACTCCAGAGGAGAAAACCAAGATGGAAAGAGTTTCATATTCCAGTGCAGTGGGTAGCCTTATATACGCTATGATGTGTACTAGGCCGAATATTTATTATGCAGTGAGTTTGGTTAGTCGGTACCAATCAAACCCAGACATAGAGCACTGGAAAGCAGTCAAGAGGATATTGAGATATCTCAGAGGAACAAGTAACTACATGCTGTGTTACCAAGGATCGAATTTGCGATTGGTTGGCTATAGCGGTGCCGACTGGGTTGGAGACATTTGATGAGCACAAATCAACATCTGAATATGCTTTCTTGCTGAATGGCCGGGCCATTTTTTGGTGTAGCAAGAAGCGGGCCTATATATCCCTCTCGACCATGGAAGCAGAGTATGTGGCATGCTCAGCTTCGGTTCAAGAGGCTATTTGGTTGAGGAGATTCTTTCAACATACTGGAATTGTGATGACATCCAAAGAGGCTGCCCTTGTCTACTGTGATAGTACGGTAGCTCTTAGCTATGTCAAGGATCCCAAGTATCATGAGAAGACCAAACATATACAGTTGAGATATCACTTTGTTAGAGACATTATATCAAGGAAAAAAGTTGTACTTAAGCACATATCTACTAGTCAGATGGTAGTTGACCCTCTTACCAAACCTATAGTCAAGGATGTTTTTATTTCTCATGTAAAATCCTTGGGCTTGCATAGGTTGTGACTTACTTTTGTACTAAAACTTTCTTATTATTGAGTAATATGAGTTCATTCCAGCATTTATTTTATTCACTTTCTGTGTGATTGTGTTCTTCTAGCATAAAACAAGATGTTAGTAGGCAAGAGAATGGCTCACACACACGAGCATTCACCTCTGGCGCCTTGGAGGCTAGCAGAGATGAGACGGATTGTGAATGACTTTGTGTAGGTCAATTCATAATCATGATGTCGCCTTGATTTGGAATCAAGATGAGTTTCTCTAGTGTGAAGAGAATCGACATGAATGTTCTCACTATTCATATTGCCTATAGGAGCTTGTGTGAGTACTTTATATGGTGCCAGGGTGGCGACAATAAAGAAACTCGGGTTGAGATGGACATACGTTCTATTGAATATAGAATGCTCCACCATAGCACGTATATCATACTATGTGTGCTTAGCGATCATTGGAAATGAGAGGATGGATCCCTGCTCCTCTCATTGTGTAAGTCCTGGACCTTATGGTCCATTAGTGTTCTTAGTGACTTTCGACGACATCATGAAACGAAGGGTTGATGTGGCTACTTTGGGGTGTTACCTATGGTCATGATAGATTCAACCTAAAGGGGCACTACCGGGAAAGGAGTCAATCCTAAGTGTAGTGATGGTCTGGGGCGAAAGGAAAGATTTGATTCAATTGCACCCTAAAAGTGTTTGCTGGTGCCAACTGTATGTGTTACAGTAGTGAACATTTTAAGGACAAGAAGGTGATCTCTCAGAGGGATCGAGATACCTTTAGTCTGGTGAGTTTGAATAAACCTAGGACATTGTGTTATACTAATGCTTATTTGATTTGTTTCTTTAAGTGATGTGCCATTCCGGCCTTCTTGGAAGGTTTAGTTTGGGGCTCACGCGTGCATGTATATCATCGGTCGCACAACCCATTTTGCCAGTATGATTTGTGGATGTTAGTGTCTGGAACACATGTGGTCTATGTATCTGGGATACATAGCAGAGAGATTGAATCTGTATATCTGGGATATACATGTGTGTTTGGGACACATGTAGAGATTAACACTTGCCTTTGTGCAAGTGGGAGATGTTGGAATTTATTAATATAATTAATAAATTAGATGCCCAAGGGAAAATCTGGAAACTCACAATTAGGGTGGTTACATAATATAGGTTATATATTTGTAACCACCGCATCACTTGAGTAAGTGAGGGATTCATTCATACGAGAGTTTTTTCAGAAAAGAGGCGACTCCATCTCTCTCTCCCTTTCTCCAAGAAACGCATGAAGGAGAAACTCATTGGAGGTTTCCTTCCTTTGCTTTAGATCACTCATCCATCCTTTTTCCACATGGCATTTGGGTTGTGGAAATTATTCCCTATGCTAGTGATTGTGGAATCACCTCGGTAGAGCTTTGGTGGTGGAATGAGAACATGGATCCAGATTTACTTCCGCTGCAAATACTTCATATTTGGGAAAGCGAATCCAGGTAAGGATCTTTCCCCTATCATATAGATTTGAATATATATGGAGTATTTCCAACACCTCCTTTATCCTTTTGGCCTTGTATCGGGTATGCCATGAGACACTAAAAGAAAAGGCTCCTAATTAGGATTTCAACCCTACTAGCAGACCATTATGGCTCTTGAACTTTGGCTTTGATGGCCTATACTTGTACTGCAGCAAGTCAGATCTCTCTTGCTCAGTTTCGGCCAAGTTATACACCGAACCTCCCAAGATGCGCTTTTCCACCTATTAAACATATAGGCATGGAACAAAATTTCGCCGAAAATCACGAAATTTTGCCGATTTTCGATAGTTTCGCTGACCAGCGAAACAAATAACTGTTTGAAATGAAAATCTTAAAATATCGCCCGAAAATCGTGGAAGGAGAAGAAGAAGAAAGAAAGAAAGAGAAAGAAAAGAGAAGCAGTAGCAGCGGCGGTGCTCCGCTATTGGAAGAGGAAGAAACAGAAAAGAAAAAAAGAAGCAGTAGCAGCGGCAGTTAACAGTGGCGCTGCTGGAAGAGGAAGAAACAAAAAAGAAAAAAATATATCTAGATGAACCCCTGTTGATAGAATCGGTGCTGCCTAAATTGCTGCTTTTGCTCTTGCTCCTGCCGATGGATTGTTCGATGCTTGAAGTCGAAGGAGATATGGGATAATCGTGTAACCGAGACATGGAGGAGACATTTGGAAAGTCATGAACTTCTAGAACTGCGAGTGGGCTCTGCTGCTACATCAGTCGTCTTTGAACATGTACCCATACAGAAAACAGAGGAACAGAGATAATTCAATTTGAAGGTGGTGGAATTGGGTTTTGGGTTTGGAGAAATGTTGCTAACGGAGTTTGTTGGTGAATTTGGCTACTGATTTGGGTTTGACATCGCAAGGCTGCAAGTACTGCTATAGCGTCGGCAAAATCTCACCGAGATTTTGCCGGTGAGATTTTGCCGGTTCGCCACCCGACAAACCAGGCGAACCCAACGAGATTTCTTTCCCTGCGTATAGGTGTTACGCTTTCTCCACTAATTCAAAAGGTTGGACAAAGACTTCAGTTCGTTTCTTCCACACCAAGTCCCATCTTGGCTGGAAGAGGCCATTCTCCATCCCCAAAGTGAACCTGACCTCTACACAAAGTATTTGACCTGTCGAGACCTTCATTTTGGTGTTTACTTAGAAGGTTTTGGGAACAACATTTGTAGTACAGAGGTCTACAATCCTCATCCGGTAGCCTGTCAATTCGGCTTGTGCAAACACATCCCATTTCCTTGCTATTATGCCCTTCCCTACGACCTGCCTGCATGTAGCAAGCTAAAATAAAAGGCATCCATTCTTCATCTTACTGAGAAAAAGAACATTGTGTGTCACATCCACCCAATCGATACCCTATCTGGCATACCCGAGTGTGTGATCCACAGCCCCAAAGATCAGTTCGAGAAAATCAGCCTCCCACATTCACAATAATATAATCAAGAACAATACTAAATCAATGTTTAAGTATTATAAAAGAACAATCAAGTAAAGATTATTCAAGAGAGATTACAATTCAATTAGAGTGCGAAAAATGATACCAAAAGAATAAATCAAGTGTAAAGTGTAGCGGAAAATCACTCTACAATAGTAGTGGAAAAGTAGTTCAAAACTTAAAAAGGAAGATTACAACCGATTCCAAAATGAAAGGAAAAGAAGTAAACTAAATCTATACTAATGTCTCTGCCAATCTATAAAAAGTATGTCTAAAAGTAAAAGCTTCTATGTCCCATCACCGACACACCAATACTAGAGTCGGACTAATCTTGATAAACTCCAGTTTCATACTGGTAGTCTTCACAATCGTAGTCATAATCACCATTACTTTGGGTACAATATGAGTCATCTACTTGGGCTTCGTAGAATTGGCCCTTATAGTCATCAGTAGCTGCAGAAAGATCTAACAACATTGTTGCAAAAAGGATGAGTTCAAAAGAACTCAGCAGGGTAGTTTATTCCACAAAAACACATATAACATGATAGCAAAACGTACAAGATACAATATGATATGAGACAGTCATGCAAGTATGCTTCTTAATCTATGTATGCTGGTTTCTAGTGGCAGACATGCTTTAAGTCATAGCTGTCACATCCTCCCAGCCGGTACCCTATCTGGCATACCCGAGAGTGTGATCCACAGCCCTAAAGATCAAGTTTAGGAACAATCATATCCATTTCGCACAATAGCATAATCAAAAGCAAGAACAAATCATAATGTTCAAGTAATTTATAATAAAAGTCAAGAAAGGATCTCAGAAGGATCACTACAGAATATCAGAGTGCGGAATAACAAGATACCAAATCAAAAGACAACTGTAGAGTATAGCGGAAATATACCCTACAAACACATGCGGAAGGTAGATCGAAATCTAAATAAAGCTCTAAGCTAATACAAGTAAAGTAAAAGATAAGTCTAGAAGAAACAAAGGAAATCAAATCCACATCTTCAGTCAGCTCTTCTGGTTCTTCAGTCTTCATCTTCTTCACCTTTCGCTTCCTCATACGGGCCATCAAAGAAATCCAAACCTGTAGAGAAGTCTAACAACAGATTGTACAAAAAAAAGGAATGAGTTTCGAAAGAAACTCAGTAAGGCAAGTTAATCCATAACAACATAAATAACATGGAAGCAAACCATAACAAGATGCAATGCAATATGAAACAAGTGATGTATGTATGCATCTAAACTCTATGTATGCTGGTCTCTATGGCAGACATGCTTTAAGTCATAGCACCGTACTTCTTTGGGTAGGTCCGCTCACATCCTCAACCATTTAAGATATCTTGGATTCCCTCCAACCATTTAAGATATCTCGGGCGACCGATTGGTAATGGGTCCTGCATCCTTCTCGGACAATTTCCATGGTAAGGGGTTAAGTCAACACACTCTCTCACAACCGTTTGGCATAAGTACCGGCGCATGTCAAGGAAAAGCCTAGCCCAATGCAAGTCATCTAGTCAGTTATATCAACTCAGTTCCAGATACGTCCATTCCTCGTCCCTGACGATCCTTTCCGGTATCCTTCGCACTAGAGTCAGCGTATCCTATGGCACCGACCAACTCGGACTACGGACTCATCAACCCTATTGGTTATCCACATATGGTAAACGGGAAGCTCTCATGTCCTCTCACGGATATAACTCACCGGTCTCGAGCGCCCATGAGCCCAAGTCTAGCCATATGCAACCCTCCAATAAATGGCCCCCACAATATGATTCCCGTCCTCTCACGGGTTGGTTACTGGTCTTGAGCGCCCGTGAATCCCCATTGCTACCACGGGTCGTTCGGTCTCAATACCCTTCCGAATCGGGTCTGATATAACAGGGGTATATCCTAGCCAAACACTGCTAGACATCCCTAGGTATGACAACCATTGATTCGGGAAAGTGTCAATGGGCAACCCCGGAAACATCCCATACTATTTCCGATAATGTCCAAGGACAGAAGTGTCAAAAGGACACTTCCCAATCCCAAACCAAACTTAAGCAAACACATTCTCGGATCAGTCATGACATACACAACAACGTGAGTTCATCATATAAAAGAGAATGTAAAAGCAACATCGGATTAAGCCAGTAATAAGTAATTCATATAACATAAACAATGAAAATATGATATAAATAAGTGCTACTGTTCCCACAGATAGGAGATCAGAATTAAAATACCCCCCCCCCCCCCCCCCCCCCCCCCCCCCCCCCCCCCCCCCCCCCCCCCCCCCCCCCCCCCCCCCCCCCCCCCTCCCCCCCCCCCCCCCCCCCCCCCCCCCCCCCCCCCCCCCCCCCCCCCCCCCCCCCCCACAATAACAGTAGGTAATCTCATAGTTTCATAAATTAGAAACTAGAGAACAAGCAATCTATGTAGTTAAGGAATCAACTGTCCTTACCTGATTATCGCTGAAGATAATCCAAAGATCAAAGAGAGAGGCTCCAAACATGGCAAATGAACCCCTAACAAGCATAGATACAACATTAGGAAAGATACCTAAAAGATCAGAGAGCAAACGAATCAAATCGAGCGAAAATTGAAGCTACTGACTTCATTGGTCGATTGCCTTGGTCTACTGACCCGCCGACCAATCAGTCGACCAATCGAGTCAGTACGGAATAGTGAAAACTGTTTTGGCCATAACTTCTTCGTTTGAAGTCGGATTGATCCGAAATTCGAAGGGGAACTTCCTAGGATGTATTAGAATCATATGGGAAGATAAAATCATCAAGTCATGGTAAAAATATGGGTTCTTGATTTAACCCAAGAAATTAGGGTTTCAACCTTTATGGCTCTCATGAAAAGGTTATGATCACAGGAAGAAAGGGAATGGTTGCAATCAAGAACATAATAAGAAAATCTTGTTTAGGTTAATAGAAACATTATGGGAAGATAATCATGGTCAAAAGATGGGTTCTTGATCTAACCCAAGAAATTAGGGTTTCACCCTTATGGTTCCCATAAAAAGGTTAAGATCATAGGAGGGAGGGAATTGATGATTGGCCAATTACAACAAGAAGAATTAAAGAATATTGAATTTAGATCAACCTCCACATTACCCATGAGGTTTCCCTCACATGAGAGGTTACCAAAGGTTCTCTGGATGATCACACAAGGTTAGGGTTTCAAAGGTTAGGGTTTCAAGAATTTAACTGGCTGGGGTTGAGATCATGATGATGATCATAGATCTCAAGGAACAAGATGAGATCATGGAGTGGATGGTTGCAAGAGTGCATCATCTTCTTCCTGATCTCAGCCAAGAACAGATTAAAGAAAGAAAATTAGAGATGGAGAAGAAGGAAAAGAGAGTAGACATACCTTTGATGCGAGAGGAAGAAGATTACGTCAAGTCTTGAGAGAGATCACCAAGGAATGCAAGGGAATTGATTAGATTAGGGTTCTAACTCGTTCCAGAGGCTTAGGAGGCATAGGAGGCGAAGTAATCCTGAGATTTGACTTAAATAGAGGAGACAGGACCAAATTGGTAAATTCAGACACCATTGGTCGATTGGATTGGTCTACTGGTCCAGTCGACCAATGAGTCGACCAATCAGGACAGCAAGGTTCAAATAGGGATTCGGAGGGCTATACAAGGTCAAATTGAGTGAAGTTTTCTTCTACGAGTCAATCAAGAAGTCTAGTTTCCAGAAATACCTTCGGATCAAGAATTGGAGTTCATTAGGTTCACCAACTAGGCTCATCTTCTTCGATGCGCAAGCAGGATTTGACAGACATAGTTCAGCAACTTTGGACAGGGATTTGGAAGGTTATATGGGGTCAAATTGAGTGAGATTTTCTCCTACAAGTCCATCAAGAAGTCTAGTTTCGGGAAATATATTCAGATTGTGCACAGGAGTTCATTAGATATTTCAAATAATTCATCCCTCTTCGGTGCGTAGATTCAAAACTAACACTGACAATGCTCTCAAGTGAGGGGCATCATCGACAATGTCCATGGGCTTGGGTTCCGACACCAAATCGTCAACCAAAAGGGTCTACAAGCAACAAGCTAAGATCAAATCAAGGTCCAACTTTAAGGTCAAACATTTAAACTAACCCTTCTTTACCCAAAACAGATAGGGTGCCCTGGCTAGGTTTGGGCTGGATTTCACACATAGCACCATACTCCTCTAGATATGTGTCAAATTACTCTCCCTCAACCATCTCGGTATCTTGGGTTCTTCGGTGGTACTTGGATTTTGTATCCCTCTCGGACATTCCATGGCTGGGTTTTAGGTCACCGCTCTCTCACATCACCATTGGTTTGAGTATTGGCGCATGTCAGGGTTAATCTTAGCCTAATGCAAGTCACCTACTTAGTTATATCAAGTCAGAGTTAGATACTTCCATTTCTCGCCTCTCACAATCCTTTCCAGTATCCTTCCCACTAGAGTCATCGTATCCTATGGCTACAACCAACTCAGACTACGGACTCATTAACCCTATTACTCATTCACAAATAGTAAATGGAAAGTCATTGTCACATCCACCCAGCTGATACCCTATCTGGCATACCCAAGTGTGTGATCCACAGCCCCGAAGATCAGTATTGAGGAAACCAACCTCCCACATTTACAATAATGTAATCAAGAACAAGACTAAATCAATGTTATCTATATTAATTGAAAGATCAAGACAATATTCAAAAGAATAACAATATAATCAGAGCGCGGAAAAAGAATGATACCAATAATAATCAAATGTAGAGTGTAGCAAAAAATTACTCTACAGTACAGCGGAAATGTAGATTGAAAGTAATAAAGAAAGATTACAACTGATTCCCAAAATAAGAGGAATAGAAAAGAAGTAATCAAAAATAAACTAGTGTCTCTTGAAGCCTATATAGAGAACACTTCTAAAGGTAAAAGTCTCGGAGTCTAGATAACACGTAACAAGCACATGGGTGCGACTAATCCTGATACGATACTCCTTCACCCAAGAATTCTTCACTTTTGTAATCATCATAGCCAACACCTTGGGAGTAGTATGCATCATCCGCTTGCGCTTCATAGTACTGGCCTTCATGTTCATCAGTACTTGTAGGATAGTTTAACAAAGATGTTTGCAAAAAGGAGTGAGTTCAAAAGAACTCAGCAAGACAGTTCATTCCACAACAACATAATAAAGCATAATAGCAAAACAATAAAGATGCAAAATGATATGAAACATACAATGCATGCATGATTCTAACTCTATGTATGCTGGTCTCTATTAGCAGACATGCTTTAAGTCATAGCACCATACTCCTCTGGGTAGGTCTCGAATCACTCTCCCTCAACCATCTTGGTATCTTGGGTTCTCCATTGGTAATTGGGTCCTGCATCCCTCTCGGATATTCTGTGGTTGGGGTTTAGGTCACCGCTCTCTCACATCACCATTGGTCTAAGTATTGGCGCATGTCAAGGTTAAACCTAGCCCAATGCAAGTCATCTACTTAGTTATATCAAGTCAGAGTCAGATATTTCCATTCCTCGCCTCTCGCAATCCTTTCTGGTATCATTCTCACTAGAGTTAGCATATCATACGACTACAACCAACTCGGACTACGGACTCATCAACCCTATTGGTCATCCACAAATAGTAAACGAGAAGCTCTCATGTCCTCTCACGGGTTGGATACCGGTCTTGAGTGCCCATGAACCCAAGTCTACTACTACAACCCTACCAATGAATGGCCCCGACAATGTGATCCATGTCCTCTCACGGGTTGGTTACCGGTCTTGAGCGCCCACAAATCCACATTGCTGCCATGGGTTACTCGGTCTCAATACCCTTCCGAATTAGGTCTGATATAACAGGGACATCCTAGCCAAGCACTACTAGACAAGCCCTAGGTATGACAACCAATAATCCAAGAAAGAGTCAAAGGGCACCATAGGAAATGTCCCATACCACTTCCACTGATGTCCAAGGATAGAAATGTCAAAAGGACATTCCCCAATTCCAAATCATACCTAAGCAATCACATTCCCAATTCAGTCATAACATACACAACTAATATTCCAATATATAGAAGAATAAATATTCATATATGATCAAATAAATAAGGGAAATACATGAACAAGAGCTATTGTACTTAAAGTACTTACAGCAGTAATATCGTAATAAGATAATGTAAGAACAGCAATAATCTCATGAAATTCCCAAATTAGAAACTAAGATCATGCAATCTAGGTTATTATGGAAGCAACTGTCCTTACCTTAAATAGCTTCGAAGAAATTATGAAGATCAAAGATTAGGTCCAAGGTTAGCAAACAAACCCTAAACAAGCATAATTACAACATTAGGAATAAGCCCTAGAAGAATAGAGGTCAAACAGATCGAAACAAACGACAAAATCCATTATTGTCAGCTTGGGCAGCTTGTTGGGTTGATTGGGTTAGTCGACCAGGCAGTCGACCCAATGAACAGTACGCAGCAAAAATTAGAATTTTGATCCGAAACTCATCTTCCGGGATTCAAAACACTGCAAAAATTCAAAGGAATATTAGGAACAGTAATCTAAGACTAACTAGCATGGATTGAACACCAACAATGATCATAATCATGGCTTTCTAATTGATCATAAACAAGGTTTTCATAGCATATAGTCCATAGATTCAAAGGAGAGGCTAGAGAGATTAAGGATTCACTCTAGATGAATATCAACAATAGATCAAAGATAAGAATTAACATGAAATAGATCTAACATGCTAGAGAAATCAAAACAATAAGATTGATCATACATTCGTGAAGATATCATATGATCTCTTCATAGAATCAACTATGTAGATCAAGGAAGTGTTGGAATGAATGGAGATTCATTCTCAACTACAGAGATTGAAGAAGAGGTGTTTGCAAGGATGCAATACCATCTTCATAATCACAGCAATGAGATCAAATCATAGTAAGAGTAAATCAGTAGAAGAGTATAAGATTACTACCTTTAATGAAAAACAATTGACAAAGAACTTGAGAATTTGCAAGTAGCTCTTCCACAACACCAAGAGAGGCTTTGAGAGAGGTTCTCCACATTTTCTAGAGGTTTTAGAAACAAAGGAGGCTAAGAAACATGAAGTCCTATTAAATAGACCATCAAAATCCTAAATAGAAGATCTCACACAGATTTTGTTAGCAGTGGGGTCAATTGGCCCAGTCGACCCACCAGTCGACCCAGGCTAACAGCAAGCCTAAGTCAGGGACTTCAAGGCCCAAACCTCAATATTTTTGAATGGGCTTTTCCAAACTCATTGAACGACCCTCCTAGCATAGAGGGGTACCTTCAAACCATGTCCAAATAGGCTTTAGGTCCATCAACCAAGCTCTTCTTCATCAAGGTGCAGTTTCTTCTCCAACTCTGACAAAGCTTCCAAGTATGGAACTCCATCATCAATTTCCATGGGTTCTACGTCAAACAACATGTTTTCTATTGAGATGGCCCACAGTTGCCTTCTTCCTTCACTTCGGGGCTTCGGACCTACAAACAACAGGGTTTATGGGTTAAGGTTAGGGCTGGATTTCACACTCATGTCCTTTCACGAGTTGGTTACCAGTCTTAAGCGCCCATAAGCCCAAGTCTACTACTGCAACCCTACCAATGAATGGCCCCCACAATATGATTCATGTCCTCTCACAGGTCGGTTACTGGTCTTCAGCGCCCACAAATCCCCATTGCTGCCATGGGTCACTCGGTCTCAATTCTCTTCCAAATCAAGTCTGATATAACAGGGTAATCCTAGCCAAACATTGCTAGACAAAGCCTAGGTATGTCAACCAGTAAACAAGGAAAGAGTCAAGGGGCACCATAGGAAAGCATCCCATACCCCCTCCACTGGTGTCCAAAGACAAAAATGTAAAAAGGACATTCCCCATTCCCCAATTACAACTTAGGCAAACACATTCCAAACCAATCATTCATAACCACAATTGATAAATCATTCACATAGGGAAATAACCAATCAAAATAATCAAAATAACAAGTGAATTACATGATTAAGTCCTACTGTAGTTATAGTAATTACAGCAGCAATGTAACTATAAGTAAGTTATAAAAATAGTAATATGATCATGCAATTCGAATCAAATATAAACAATCATGTATTTTAGGTTATTTGAGAACAAACTTCCTTACCTTAGTTAATTTCGAAAACTCTAGAGAAAAGTATGAGGACAGGTCCAAGGTTATCAAATAAACCCTAAACAAACATAGGTTAAGCATTAGGAACAAATCCTCAAAGATTGGAAGTGAAATGAATCAAAACAGGGCAAACCTTGTTGTCACTGACTCGTTGGTCGGTCCAGCATGGTCTGTCAGGCTGATCGACCAAGGTGATTGACCAGGCCAATTTTGTATGGACATAATCCCTAATTTTTTATCCGAAACTCAACTTCCGGGATTCGAAACACTCCCTAATTTTAAGGGAAACTCTAAAATAGTAAACTAAGATTATCTAGCATAGATTAGGCATCAACAATGATCATTAAAGTAGAATTCTAAATTGATAAAAAACTAGGTTTTATCGTAATCAATCCGTGAATTCTATGGAAAGGCTAGAGAGAATGAGAATTCATTCTAGAAAGAAAAGAATAGTAGATCATAGTCAAAAATCATCATGGGACTAGAGTGGATATTCAATCATGAAGATCACACTTGATTTCTCTTCGAAATCGTCATATGGAGATTCACAAAGCCTATAGTGAAAGGAGATCCACTCTAGAACAACAGAGATTGGAGGATCAGTCATGGGAATGACATAAGATCATCCTCCTAATCACGGAAAATAGAAAAATCAATAGGAGAGTATATCAAGTGAGAGTAGGAGTGAATACCAACCTTAAGGAAGAAGATTTGCCGAAAAGCTTTGAGGATTTGATGAAGATCTTCCAAAATTCCAATATGAGTGCTTTAGAGAGGCTTCCCACATTCGCTAGAGGCTTAGGAACATAATGGGACTGATTACCACAAAGTGCTAATATAAAGAGTATCAAAACCCTAAAATCAGAGTTTTACAATACAGCTCCTGTCGTTGTTGGTCGCTCATGGTTGGTGGTCAGGTGATCGACCAACACTAACAGCAAGGCCAAAACAGGGTTTTCAAGTTCCAAACCTCAAAATTCCAAAGGGGCTTCTCCCAACTCAAACAAATGACTTACCTACTGTCACATCCCTCCAGCCGGTACCCTATCTGGAATACCTGGAGGTGTGATCCACAGCCCCGAAGATTAAGTTTAGGAACAATCATATCCACTTAGCACAATAACATAATCAAAAGCAAGAACAAATCATTGTATTCAAGTTATTTAATAATAAAAATCAAGAAAAGATCTTAGAAGGATCATAAAAGAACATCAGAGTGCGGAAAAACAAGATAACAATCAAAAGATAACTGTAGAGTATAGCGGAAATATACACCACAAACAACCACGGAAGGTAGATCAAAATCTAAAGCAAAGTCTAACGCTATCAGAATTAAAATATAAATCTAAGAAGAACAAAGTAAACTAGTCAAAATATTATGTCGACTTCATCTTCTTCACCGTAGGGTTGTGCTCGTGTAACTTTGGACCAGCTTCTAGCTCACGATCCCATTGGCAAATAAAACGATGCCGACTGCCATCAATAGGAGCCATTGATGCAGTCCAAACCTAAGTACTGGTCACACCATTGGTCATGAGCTTCTCCATGGACTTTCGGAGCTAACCAAGTAAGGAAGGGTCCTCCCTACCGTAGCATGGGTTCTCTTCCACTCCTGCAAAAGCATTCAAAAATAAGTCCCCCAAAGGGTAAGCTCAAAAAGAACTTAGCAAGTAGTCCAATCATAATAAACATCTTCACACACAATCCAAGGCAAACATAAATGCAATGATATGAAACAATAAATGCAAGTATGCTTCTAACTCTATATATGTATGCTGGTCTCTATTGGCAGACACACTTTAAGTCATAGCACCATACTCCTTTGGGTAGGTCTCAAATCACTCTCCCTCAGCCTTTCTGGCATCTTGGGTTCTTCGTTGGTAATTGGGTCCTGCATCCTTCCCAGACATTCCATAGCTAGGGTTTAGGTCACCACTCTCTCACATCACCATTGGTTTGAGTAGTGGTGCATGTATAGGGTTAATCTTAGCTCAAAGCAAGTCATCTACTGAGTCATATCTACTTAGCGTTAGATACTTCCATTCCTCGCTTCTCGCCATCCTTTCCGGTACCTTTCTTGTACCTTTCCCACTAGAGTCACCGTTTCCTTCCCGGCTACGTAGAATCTTAACCCTATTGGTCATCCACAAATAGTAAACAAGAAGCTCTCATGTCCTCTCATGGGTTGGTTACTGGTCTTGAGCGCCCATGAGCCCAAGTCTACTATTGCAACCCCATCAATGAATGGCCCCCACATTGCATGTCCTCTCACAGGTTGGTGGTCTTGAACGCCCACGAATCCCCATTGCTGCCATGGGTCATTTGGTCTCAAATCTCCTTCTGATAGGGTCAAATATGACAAGGGTTTCCTATACAAACACTTCTAGACATACCCTAGGTATGTCAACCAGTAGTCAGGGAAAGCGCTAAGGGGTACAATAGGAAAGCGTCTCATACCACCTCCACCGGTGTCCAAAGACAGAAACGCAAAATGGGCATTCCCCATTCCTCAACTACAACCTAAGCATTCACACACAATCCAAGGCAAACATAAATGCAATGATATGAAACAATAAATGCAAGTATGTTTCTAACTCTATATATATATGCTGGTCTCTATTGGCAGACACGCTTTAAGTCATAGCTCCATACTCCTTTGGGTGGGTCTCAAATCATTCTCCCTCAATCTTCCCGGTATCTTGGGTTCTCCATTGGTAATTGGGTCCTGCATCCTTCCCGGAGGGTTTAGGTCACCACTCTCTCACATCACCATTGGTCTGAGTGTTGGCGCATTTACAGCGTTAATCTTAGCCCAATGGAAATCATCTACTGAGTCATATCTACTTAGGGTTAAATACGTCCATTACTCGCTTCCCGCGATCATTTCTGGTACCTTTCCCACTAGAGTCACTGTCTCCTTCCCTGCTATGTAGACTCTTAATCCTATTGGTCATCCACACATAGTAAACGGGAAACTCTCATGTCCTCTCATGGGTTGGCTACCGGTCTTGAGTGCTCATGAACCCAAGTCAACCACATGCAACCCTACCAACGAATGGCCCCCACAATGTGATTCATGTCCTCTCACAGGTTGGTTATCAGTCTTGAGCGCCTACAAATCCCCATTGCTGCCATAGGTCATTCGGTCTCAATTCCCCTTCCAATAGGGTCAGATATGACAGGGGTTTCCCAAGCCAAACACTTCTAAACCAATCCTAGGTATGTCAATTAGTAGTCAAGGAAAGCGCCAAAGGGCACCATAGGAAAGCGTCCCATACCACCTCCACTGGTGTCCATAGACAGAAATGCCAAAAGGGCATTCCCCATTCCACAACTACAATCTAAGCATTCACATCATATCATGATTCCATACACATCACATTCACATTCACATTACTCCATAATCAATTCTAATATGTAAATCACAATATGTAACATGATACAATGTTTAGAAGGCAAAACAACAGTTGCTAAATCATATATTCGAATCACATAATAACAAGGTATGTAAATATGCATATTGTGAGTGGAGTACTCACCTCGTATTCCGAATCTATAACCTTCAAGTGAGAGATCAGAGACCAAAATCCAAAATCACCTTGAATGAGAGAAAACAAAGAGAAATCCTTGGTTGAATGCTTAGGGATTTTTCTTGGCTTGAGGAGGAGGCTCTAGGGTTCTTCCCACGTTCTCTAGAGGCTTAGGAACATAATGGGGCTGATTACCATGAAATTCCAATAAAAGAGCACCAAAAACCTAAAAATTCGGATTTGACACAAAAGCCCCTGCCTGTGGGTCGATTGGCCCAGTTGACCCAGGCTGACAGCAAGCCCAAATCAGGGAATTGGAGCTTCAAACCTCAAAATTTTCGATGGGGCTTCTCTCAACTCAACAAGCAACTTACCTGGCATTGAGGGACCTTCCAAAACATGTCCAACTAGGCCTCAAGTCCAACAACCAAACTCTTCAACATTAAGATGCAGTTCATCTTCAAAACATCTAAGGTTTCCAAAAGGAAACTCCATCATCAATCTCCATGAGTTTTGATTCAAAACACCATGTCTTCCATTGAGATGGACCACAAAGACTTCTTCCTTTCCTTCGGGTCTTTGAATCTACACTAAGGGAGAGGTCTAACCTTACTTCCTAGGACCTTCCAAAAATATCAATACTGTATTCAAGGTCCAACTTCAAGGTCAAACATCCATCAAGCTCTTCTTCAACCAAAACAAATAGGGTGTCCAGGTTAGGGTTAGGTGAGATTTCACACCTATGATCCCATACCCTAAGCAAAAGTAGGGGGAGTCAGCGTCATCAAGATATTCCCAAGGTGCTATGTTGTCCACTACAGAGTACAATATACAATTCTACGAGTTTCTATAGGAGGTTCTTGGACCCAAAGAAGCCTCTAGTTATCATGGTATATGTTCTTCCCTCAATTCTAGTCTAAGATTGATTGGGAGAAGGAAGTGAATGAAGAGGACAAAGAATTCCAAGAGCACTTTATCTTAGGACATTCACCCTCAAAAGAGAAAGTAAAAGGGAAGGAAGTGTTGTCTATTGCCACAATTAGCCAAGTGACCTCAACCTTCCTAACTCCTTCCATAGAAATGACCAACCACCTGTGGCCATTGTATATAAAGGCAAGACTTAATGGCAAGCCTGTTGCAAGGATCTTGATTGACAATAGTGCAGCAATTAATATCTTACCAGCCTGTATGCTACCAAAGTTGGGGAAAGATACAGCATACTTAGTGCCTAGCAAATGTGAAAGTTACTAATTTTCTAGGAAGTTTGTCCAACCCAAGGGGATTGTTTCCTATTGATGTAAGTGTTGGAGGTTGAACGAGCATGACAACTTTCTTCGTGATGAATGCCAATGCCACATACAATGCATTCTTGGGGAAAAACTGGACTCATGCCAACAGGTGTGTTTCCATCCACCTTGCACCCAAGATTGATTATGTCAGGAAATCATAGAACAATTGAAGAAGTTAAAGGCAAATTCTCATCCCTTTTTGGTGAATGCAAGTCACATGAATGCCAACTTATATGACAAAGACATTAGTCCCATTCAGTTTAGGGATTTAAATCCCTTTCTTGGACGGCCTACAACCATGACAAATGAAGCAACAGTGCTGGCCGAGAACCTGGCCTGGCTTCCAAATGGACTGTGGATTGTGTCCAATGAAGAATCTCAAGATTTTGCATCATGATAATAGAGCAAGCGAAAGAGGTTGTAGAGAGTATCTTTAGGAGGCTCTCTATCTCGTGTCCCAAGAAGAAGTTGACAAAACTACAATGTTAGGAGGGTTGGCGAAGTGAAGGAGATGCAGGCCAAAATCCAAATGAAGGACATGGCCATGTTTCCTCCCAAATTGGAGGATAGTCTATGTGAGGTACAAGTCCATTTGGTAGAAATAAATTTCGGTAGTCAAAAACAGAAAAGGCCTATGTATATAAGCGGTCTCTTAAATGGAGTATTTAAATGTAAACTTGTAGCTCTTCTAGAACGAAATAAAAATTGTTTTGTTTGGGGTGAGATGCCTGGTTTAGGTAAGGATATTGTGGAACACCGCTTACCCATTAAGAAGGTATTTAGCCCTATAAGCAATTACCACAACATATGTCCATAGATATAATTCTAAAACTCAGGGATGAGATCAAGCGTCTGCTTGATGCTGGTTTTGTTTGAACTTCAAGATATTCAATAATGTTGGGATTTTATAATTATTAATTTAATTATATGCCCAAGGGCAATATTGGAAACTCACTATTAGGGCGGTTACAAAATATAGGGTTATATATTTTGGTAGCCACCGCATAAGTGAGTGTGAATACATAACGTAAGTTTTCAAGAAATGGCGGCTCCCATCTCTCTCTCTCCCTCTCTCCTAGAAATGCAGGAAAGGAGTTCCTTGCTTTAGATCACTCTTCCATCCTTTCCACACGGCATTTGGGTTGTGGAACTTGTTTTCCCTTTCCTAGTGATTGTGGAATCACCCCGGTGGAGCTTTGGTGGAGGAACGAGGACGTAGTTCCAATTTACTTCTGCTGCAGATGATCCATAATTTGGGAAAGCGAATCCAGGTAAGGATCTTTCCATCAATTAATCAAATTGAGATAAATGGAGTTATTACGTACATTGGCATCAGAGCCGTGGTTCCCACAATTCTCGGTTCCTCCCCATTGTTTATTTCCATTGTATGGATCCAATGGGAGGATCAAGGGTTTATAGAAACCCACGGAGAATCCGAGGTTTAATAGGAAACCCATGGGAGATTTGATAGGGTTTTTAGGAACCCTTATGTTTTGGTTCGGATCCGAGTGGGAAGTTTTTTTAAATTTCCCTTATGATTTTTTGCATGAATTGATAATCCATGATAATTATTTTGTTTAATTTTTATTGCTGGATTTTTTATGTGTTTTTGGATGATTTTTTGGGAGAAAAAACGTGATTTCTCGCTTTTTGAAAAAAAAATCGTTCATGTAAAAATGACACTGTTTGGTCACAGTGGACCAGACGGACGACCATCTAATGGTCTGACACTATGGACCATCACAGTAGCCCAAACGGACGTCCATCTGGTCACAAAAGGCGGACGGACCGTCCGTCTAGCAGTTAGTTTTTTTTTTGGATATTGGTATGTCCAGTTCAGAATGTGTTTCTAACTTACTAAACACCAATGGCTCAACAATCGGTGTGATGTTTGGGCATTGAGGGTCTAATGGGGCCTAGTGGGAGCTAATGAGGTAGAAGTGTTCTGTGTGAACCACCTCATGGCATTAACATGATTGCATGTTTTATTTTAATAAAACTGTTTTTAATTATGGGTCTATTAATCATGTTTCTTGCACAGAATGAAACTAGTATACAAGTCTATGTGAGTTTGCATGAGAATTTGATTGAATTTTTGTTAGCATCTCTTTTGGTTTAAATGCTTATCTCATAGGTTGACTATGCTAGTGTGATTTGCTATTGCTTGTGTTATGTTTTATGCTAGAATCGTTGAACTCATCCTTGTATGTAATGTCTCTAGAATAAATGGCTGCTACAAAGAGCATAGTTGCTGACCTTACTAAAGGAGGTAAGCTGAATGAGAGGAACTATGACCTCTGGCACTGAAAGGTGCAATATCTCCTAGAAGAGCAGGATATGCTGGAAACTATAAACCAGACCATGAACCCACCTGAGGAAGGTACCACTGCACAACATCGCAGGGACCTTGAGTTATATAATGCTTGGAAGAGGAAAGACCGGGTAGCTAGGATTACAATCCTGAGCTCCATGAGGGAAGTTTTTGATGCTTCAGTTTGAGAAGCATAGGACTACAAAGTCTTTGTGGGAGGCTGTGAAGTTCTAGTACGGAGGGACTTCCACCACAAGAGGCTGCCAGCTTAGACTCACCTTTGACGGTTATAAAATGCGCCAGGGTCACACCATGAGGCAGCATATAACCATCATGTCTAACATGATTAGTGAGTTGAGCGCATGTGGGCGCCAAAAGACTGATGAGGAGCAAGTCTCCGCAGTCATCAGGTCACTGTTGAAGACTTGGGAGCATATGAAGATCTTCTTGACTCATGCTAATGATGTCAAGACTTTTGATCAAGCTGCCAAGTACCTTGAGCTAGAGGAGGATCGGATGTTGGCCAATGCCCCTCAAGCTTCAAGCACAAGAGAGAAAAAGCTCAACCTTAGCGGTCCAAGAAAAGTAACCAGGGTGGGAACAAAAGCAAGAGTGGCCCCAAGCGTTCAAGGGGGACTAGAGCTAGCAAGAAGAAATCACCTTTGATTTGCTTCAACTGCCAAAAGCCTGGTCATTTTGCTCATGATTGCACTGAGCAGGAGGTATGTTGTCACATCCACCCACCCGGTACCCTATCTAGCATACCCGGGTATGTGATCCACAGTCCAAGGATCAAGCATCGAGGGACCATGCCTCCCACATACGCGATAACACAATCATGAACAATGATAATCAAGGTAAAAGCAATATATAACAGATATCATGAATAAGATACGAAAAGATAATCAGAGTGCAGAAATAAATGATACCAAGTGTATAAGTATGATTATAAGAAAGAGAAAATGAGCGGAAGTCACTCTGTCAGTGGCAGCGAAAAAGTAGTAAAATCAAGTTAAGTTACAACCCAATATTTAAAGAGTAACTTAGTGAAAGTTAAGTACATATTCCAATGTTTAACAAAAATCCAGGGGAATGGGGAACTAAGCAAGGGTTTCTTCTATCTTAATAATTATATCTTCATAAGTGTGGACGAAGAAAGCCCCGCACGGTCGCT
The DNA here is from genome assembly GCF_041222555.1 of Hakea prostrata. Taxonomy (NCBI): domain Eukaryota; kingdom Viridiplantae; phylum Streptophyta; class Magnoliopsida; order Proteales; family Proteaceae; genus Hakea; species Hakea prostrata. The sequence goes on from NC_142606.1 coordinate 26,230,730, forward strand.
CCCTCACCACAGTGGGGCTAACCCTGGTACGCAGCGTAATCCTCCTCTGAACCATAACCCTGATCTTCACCGTAGCTACCACCAGGAGGGTAGTATGTGGAATCATAGTCCGTCTCGTAGGGTGCACCATCGGAGTCTTCAACACCTGCAGGATAATCTAACAAACATTTGCATAAAAGGAATGAGTTCAAAAGAACTCAGCAAGGTAGTTATTCCATAATTCATAATCATATAAGTACAAATCATAACATGATGCAATATGATATAAAACACATGATGCAAGTATGATTCTAACTCTGTGAATACTAGTCTCTATGGTAGACATGCTTTAAGTCATAGCACCATACTTCTTTAGGTAAGTCTCAGTCACTCAATACCGGGGGGAATTGGGTCCTGCATCCCTCTCGGACAATCTATGGCTGGGGTTTCGGTCACCACTCTCTCACATCACCATTTGGTCTAAGTATTGGCGCATGTCAAGATAAAGCCTAGCCCAATGCAAGTCATCTACTTAGTCGTATCAAGTCAGATCCGGATACTTCCATTCCTCCCATCCCGGGATCCTTCACACTAGAGTCAGCGTAATCCCGAATTACGGACTCATCAACCCTATTGGTCATCCGCAAATAGTAGACGGGAAGCTCTCACGTCCTCTCACGGATATGACTCACCGATCTTCGAGCGCCCGTGAGCCCAAGTCTAGCTATTTGTAACCCAACCAATAAATGGCCCCTTTCGGGTATCCGTAGCATGGTTTATGTCCTCTTACGGGTTGGTTACCGGTCTTAAGCGCCCATCAAACCACATACTACCACGAGTCGTTTGGTCTCAGTGCCCTCCCGATTCGGGTCTGACACGACAAGGACATCCTAGCCACACAACTAGACAATCGTATGTATGTCATCCAATAACCCGGGAAAGTGTCGATAGGCACCTTCGGAGAACATCCCATACTATTCCCTCCGATGCCCAAGGACAGAAGCTTCAATAGGACACTCCCCAATCCCAAGTTATACCTAAGCAATCACATACTCAAGTCCATCATATCGCATACATTTGATACATCATCATGATAGAAGTTAAATCATAACATCGAAATGATCCATCATATATATATATATACAAGTAGCAAGAATAATAAATCATTATAACAAGAGTATATGAAATCACAATACTACTGCTCTAAAACATGTATAATAGTCCTCTGATATTCAAAAGAAATTAAGAGGCTATGTTCATTAAGTTACGAGTATCAAGACATAAGTACATAGCCTATGTATTTATGGCGATAACCATCCTTACCATAAGTTGAGTTGATGATGATCCAAGAGTTACAAAGGAATGATCCAATAATAGTGTTAAGACCCTAAACAAACACAAATGAAAGATTAGAGAAGAAATCAGGAAAATCGGAGGTCGAACGGGTCAAAACTGGGTGAAGTTGCAGTCAGCAACATATTTGGTCGATGCTCTTGGTCGATGGCATCGACCAAGGAGGATCGACCAAGAGAGTCTCGGGGCTGCACATTGGATTTTGGGGATTTTATTCCGAAATCAGTCTTCCGGGGTTCGGATCGATCCGGAACTTAGAGGGATACTTAAGAACAATATAAGAACACTACAAATCAAGAAATTAACAGAATCCAATGGTCTAAATAGAAAGCCCCAAATTGAACTACTAAGTTCAATAGACAAGAATCCTAGCATGGATTGAAATCAATTGCATTTGCATTGGAAAGGCATGAATTAGCTAGGGGAACTTACAGGAATTGAATTAGGATCATATGCTAGCCTTAAATTTAGACATAGCACACTATATACCTCAGTTTATGATAAGGATGCATGAAGTTAAGAAGAAAATCAAGGAATGCATATGCAAGACTTGAAATGAGAGCATAGCATCAATGGACATGGGAGAGGATCATAGGTTAAGCAAGAGTGAACACTTGGAGTGATGGTTGCAAGGTTGCAGCATCAACTCCAAGGTTTCAACAGCAAGAAAAGGAATAGAAACGAGTAGAAAAGAATAGAATAGAGAGTGAGAGTGATGAATCATACCTTGTAGTTGTTGATGGAGACAAGGAACAATGATTGACAATGATTTGGGTGGGATCTTCTTCACCAATGCCAAGGAGGTGCTTTGGGAAGCTCTCCCCACGTTCTTAGGAGTGGTAATGATTAGAATAGGGCTCAAATCACGAGGCTAGCATAAATAGGATAGGGAATATTCCAAAGAATCATTAACTTCGAGTCTGGAAAACTTTGGTCGATGGTCTTGGTCGATATCATCGACCAAGGAGGATCGACCAAGACAGGTTTCAAAAGAAAATCCAGAATTAGTTCAGCAACTTCGGATAGGGATTTGGAGGGCTATACAGGGTCAAATTGAGTGGGGTTTTTCTTCTAGAAGTCAATCAATAAGTCTAGTTTCGGGAAATACCTTCGGTCTATACACGGAGTCCATTAGGTACTTCAACTAAATCAATCATCTCCGATGCGCAAATTCTCACTAAACACCGACAATGTACTCAAGTAAGGGGTATCATCGTCAATGTCCATGGGCTCAGACTCCGACTCAAAATTATCAATCAAAAGGGTCCACAAGTCTCTTCTACCACCGCTTCGGGTCTTCGGACCTATAAACAACAATGGAACTGGGTCCGGGTCAGGGTCAGGATAGGGCTGGATTTTACATATGTACTGTGTGTTATACCTCATCTTGTTATGTAACAAGTTCTACTATGCTTGCTGAACTAAATCCTTTGTGGATTGTTGATTCAGGTGCGACAGAACACATAACAAGGGAATGCTCAAGCTTCGTGGAATACCGTCGTATTCCAAGAGGAAGCAGAAGAATAACAATGGGGAACAGCTCAAGCGTGGAGGTTCATGGCATAGGCACATGCAGATTAGTTTTGCAAGGTGGCCAGACGCTGTTACTCCATGATGTGTTGTATGCTCCAAACATTCGGCGGAATCTTGTTTCTGTTATTTATCTTTTAAGACATGGTTTTAGAGTTGTATTTGAAAATAATTCTTTGGTTTTGTATCTAGGTGATACAGTTTATGGTTTTCTTAATAATGGTTTTATTGTATTGGATACAATTGATAATTTATCTAATCCTAGTAAAGCTTTTGTTTGCCAAAATACTGTGTGTATTGATTCTAATTTGTGGCATGCTAGACTAGGACATATTGGCTTAGATAGGATGAACAGGTTGGCAAGAGAAAGTCTCTTAGGCCAAGGTTCACTATCTGATTTGCCAACCTGTGAGTCATGTCTAGCAGGAAAAGCAACTAGAAAACCATTTAAAAAGGCTTTGAGAGCCTCTCTTCCTTTAGAACTTATCCATTCAGATGTGTGTGGACCCATGAATGTGCATACTAGAAAAGGGCAGGCTTATTTCATCACATTCATAGATGACTATACATGGTATGGTTACATTTATCTAATTTCTCATAATTCAGAAGCTCTAGAATGTTTTAAGAAATTCATGAGCTTAGTTGAGAATCAGTTAGATAAAAGGATTAAAACTCTTAGAACGGATAGAGGTAGAGAGTATCTCTCCGATATGTTCAAAGGGTTGTGTGATGAAAAGGGGATATCTAGACAACTTACTATTCCAGGGACTCCATAGCAAAATGGGGTTGTTGAGAGGAGGAATAAAACCTTGTTAAACATGGTGAGATCCATGATGGCGCAGGAAAATCTACCCATCTCTTATTAGGGAGATGCTTTGCTAACTACGGCCTATATTCTCAACAGAGTTCCAACCAAATCGGTTCCTTCCACACCATATGAGATGTGGACCAGAAGGAAGCCAGATTTGAGTTACTTGCACGCATGGGGAAGTGCAGCATATGTTCACTCTACTTCTCACCAATATGGAAAGCTTGGACCCAGAGGAAGAAAGTGTATCTTTGTGGGATATTCTGAACCCTCAAAGGGCCATGTCTTCATTGGACTAAATGAGAGTGAGAGGAGAACGGAACTTGAGTCTAGGGATGCAACATTCTTGGAGAATGATTTTCCATCTCTTTCAGGAGTTAACAAAGAATCATCGAAATTCTTTGAGATACAAGATAGTGGTCTTGTCACTCCAGGGATTCAGATTCTAGACAATGAACCTGGGGTTCATCCAGAAGATCCTAGTGGGAGTGGGAGTGTAGGTGTGATAGCTACCTCAGACGGTGAGCAATCTGACATGCACTTGCGCCATAGTGGGCGCGGGCTAGTTCCTCGTCAACGTTTCGACATAGAGGATGAAGCCTACATGGTAACTCCTGAAGAGATCAACTGTGAGATGACTTCAGTCGATGAGTATGAATCGAAGAGCATGCAGAAAGCTCTTGCGGGGTCAAGCTCAAAGGAATGGTTGAAAGCAATAGAGGAAGAGTTGGAGTCGATGAAAGTTAACCATGTCTGGGACTTAGTTGACTTGCCGCCGGCGGAAAGGCAATTGGGAACAAGTGAGTTCTCAAGATCAAGAGAAAGGCGGATGGATCTATTGAGAGGTTCAAGGCTCGTTTAGTGGTTAAGGGCTACACCCAACGAGAGGGCGTTGATTATGAGGAAACTTTTTCCCATGTGGTTAGGTTTGCCTCAATCTACCTCATACTAGCCATTGTTGCTAAGTTGGACTTGGAGCTTTATCAGATGGATGTAAAAATTGCTTTTCTCAATGGAGAACTTGAGGAAGAAATCTATATGGATCAACCTCAAGGCTTTGAAGCTAATGGACTTTAGCACAAAGTGTGCAAGCTTAAGAAGTCCATATATGGCTTAAAGCAAGCATCTAGACTGTGGAATGTGCACTTCGACCAAGCTATGATGGAAACTGGGTTTTCCATGCTTGAGGAAGACCACTATGTTTACACCAAGAGATCTGATGGTAATTATGTCATTCGACACCTGTACATAGATGACATACTTATGGCTAGCAATAGCAAGGAACTATTGGAAACCATTAAGAAATGGTTGTCCTCCGTATTTGATATGAAGGACATGGGTGAAGCAAGCTATGTGCTTGGTGTCAAGATTGTCAGAAATAGGCAAAAGGGATTACTGGGTTTATCTTAGAAGACCTATATTGACAATGTCTTGACAAGATACCAGATGCACAACTGCAAACCAATTGATACTCCAGTGGAGAAGGGTTTGCATTTGAGCCTTGATATGGGTCTTAAGACTCCATAGGAGAAAACCAAGATGGAAAGAGTTCCATATTCCAGCCTTATGTACACTATGATGTGTACTAGGCCGGATATTTGTTATGCAGTGGGTTTGGTTAGTCGATACCAATCAAACTTAGGCATAGAGCACTCGAAAGTAGTCAAGAGGATATTGAAATATCTCAAAGGAATGAGTAACTACATGCTGTGTTACCAAGGATCGGATTTGCGGTTAGTTGGCAATAGCGATGCCGACTGGGCTGGAGACATTGATGAGCGTAAATCAACCTCTGGATATGCTTTCTTGCTGAATGGCGGGGCCATTTCGTGGTGTAGCAAGAAGCAAACTTGTATATCCCTATCAACCATGGAAGCAGAGTATGTGGCATGCTCAGCTGCGGTTCAAGAGGCTGTTTGGTTGAGGAGATTCCTTCAACATACTGGAATTGTGATGACATCCAAAGAGGCTGCCCTTGTCTACTGTGATAGTACGTCAACTCTTAGCTATGTCAAGGACCCCAAGTATCATGGGAAGACAAAACATGTACAGTTGAGATATCACTTTGTTAGAGACATTATATCGAGGAAGAAAGTTGTACTTAAGCACATATCTACTAATCAAATGGTAGCTGACCCTCTTACCAAACATATAGCCAAGGATGTTTTTATTTCTCATGTAAAATCCTTGGGCTTGCGTAGATTGTGACTTACTTTTGTATTGAAACTTTCTTATTATTGAGTAATATGAGTTCATTCTAGCATTTATTTTATTCACTTTCTGCGTGATTGTGTTCTTTTAGCATAAAACGAGATATGTCAATAGGCAAGAGAATGGCTCACTCACACGAGCATTTGCCTCTGGTGCCTTGGAGGCGAGCAAAGATGAGACGGATTGTGAATGACTTTGTGTAGGTCAATTCATAATCATGATGTCGCCTTGATTTGGAATCAAGATGAGTTTCTCTATTGTGAAGAGAATCGACATGAATGTTCCCACTATTCATGTTGCCTATAGGAGCCAGGTTCAAGTACTTTATGTGGCACTAGGGTGGCAACAATAAAGAAACTCGGGTCACGCGCAAGAGGTTGCGACTAGACTAAGACTTGTATGTTGTTGAGATAGACATACGTTCTATTGTATATAGAATGCTCCACCATAGCACGTATATCATACTATGTATGCTTAGCGATCATTGGAAATGAGAGGATGGATCCCTGCTCCTCTCATTATGTGAGTCCTGAACCTTATGGTCCATTAGTGTTCTTAGTGACTTTCGACGACATCATGAAATGAAGGGTTGATGTGGCTACTTTGGGGTGTTACCTATGGTCATGATAGATTCGACCTAAAGGGGCACTACCGGGAAAGGAGTCAATCCTAAGTGTAGTGATGGTCTGGGGCAAAAGGAAAGGTTTGATTCAACTGCACCCTAAAAGTGTTTACTGGCGCCAACTGTATGTGTTACAGTAGTGAACATTTTAAGGACAAAAAGGTGATCTCTCAGAGGGATCGAGATACCTTTAGTCTGGTGAGTTTGAATAAACCTAGGACACTGTGGTATACTAATACTTATTTGATATGTTTCTTTGAGTGATGTGCCATTCTGGCCTTCTGGGAAGGTTTCTAGTTTAGGGCTCACGCGTGCAGGTATATCACCAGTCGTACGACCCATTTTTCCAGTATGACTTGTGGATGTTAGTGTCTGGGACACAAGTGGTCTATGTATATGGGATACATAGCAAAGAGATCAATATATATGTATATCTGGGATATACATGTGTGTTTGGGACACAAGAGGTCTATGTATCCAGGATACATAGCAAAGAGATTGAATGTGTATATCTGGGATATTAGACTGTGAAAGAGATATTAACACTTGCCCTTGTGCAAGTGGGAGATGTTAGGATTTTATAATTATTAATTTAATTATATGCCCAAGGGCAATATTGGAAACTCACTATTAGAGCGGTTACAAAATATAGGGTTATATATTTTGGTATCCACCGCATACGTGAGTGTGAATACATTATGTAAGTTTTCAAGAAATGGCGGCTCCCATCTCTCTCTCTCCCTCTCTCCTAGAAATGCAGGAAAGGAGTTCCCTGCTTTAGATCACTCTTCCATCATTTCCACATGGCATTTGGGTTGTGGAACTTGTTCCCTTTCCTAGTGATTGTAGAATCACCCCGGTGGAGCTTTGGTGGAGGAACGAGGACGTGGATCCAATTTACTTCCGCTGCAGATACTTCATAATTTGGGAAAGCGAACCCAGGTAAGGATCTTTCCATCAATTAATCGAATTGAGATAAATGAAGTTATTACCTACAGCTATCTAATGTGATTCTTGTAATGAAAAAGAATGGAAAATTAAGGGTTTGTATCGATTTTAGGGACTTAAAATAGAACGACCCCTAAGGACGGATACCCTATGCCCATAGTAGATATGCTGGTTGATGCAACAGCAAAGCATCAGATTGTTGTCTTTTGTGGATGGACATGCTGGCTATAATAAAATTTTATGACAATAGGATGATGTTCCTGAGACACCTTTTTGTTTCTAAGGGCAACTGGGACTTATGAATGGGTAGTAATGCCTTTCGTCTCAAGAATGCAGGGGCTATCAACTTCTCCTCTATGAACTGGTTGCACTTTTGTTCCAATGAGTCACTCTCTTAGAGCTGTCCATCCCTATTTGCTCCTGATCTCCCCCTCAGTAATAGGAGGCAATAATAGAGCGCCCAAGCAAAGCGTCAACTCTTTAAAGAGAGTACTCCCCTTTCTCTAAAAAGTTGGACTCCTTGGGTAACATATCAAAAGGCTATTGATACAACAAAAAGTAGAACTATAAAAAGCCTACTCTTTTACGGTATGGTCGTTGTGGACGGCAAGAGATGATTGGGTAGAGGAGATGAGAAGGCGAAAACCTGAGGAGATCATCATGGAGATCAAGCATGCCCATAAAGAATTCTGGTTGGGTGGAAGGAGAGTGAAGAAAAGAGTAAGCTTATCAAGCCAACTAGAGAGGCCAAATGATACTATATTTCGGAGAGTGCTGGTAGATCCTTTTGTGAGAACTAAGACAGCCAAAACATCGAAAGAGAACGAGAGAAAAGGAGTACAGGTATAGTCATCAAAGATGCTCAAGTTACTCCTTTATTTGCAAAGCCAACCCTTTACAATTGGGTTCAGTGCTAGAAAACGAAGCTTTGGCTATGAGGATGGCATTACTAGATAGATGCGTTTGCTGAGTGTCATGACTATTTGGAAGTTGAGTTAGACAATCAACAACTTGTAAAGATCTTAAATGGCTAGATAACTTCCCCCTTTCAAGTCTCCCAATCGTCTAGGACATTGAGTGCTTAAGCTCCAAGTTCCTTGGTTTCAAGGAGACGACTATGACTAAGCAATCTAACGGTTACCAAGTCAGGACAGCACTTCCCGATTTCAAGCACAAGAGAATGGTAAGTTCCTTTTCGTGGATATTAGAGCTTTCCTAGACCACGTTCTAATATTTACCAAGAGAAGAAAAAAAAAATGCACTAACCACATTGAAAATGATTATCACCCCCATTCAATGAACATTAACAACAAGGTCCCATTGTTCTTGAAAAAATTGCCTCCAAGAACAAGCTTGAAGATTTGTTTGCGAAGGCACTAAAGCATATGAATCATGTAGTTCTTATTCTCCAAGTTGTCCATCTGCAACCTTCATGCTCCAACTTGAGAGGGACTCTTTATCTTGTGCAAAATCTCCTCTAAATCTCTCCTTTGTTCAATAATTTTCTCCCTCTTCCACATTATTTGTTTGTAATATTCTTTCGTTGTGTAGAAACAGAAAGAGGAAATTTATTTCCATATATTTCGCATATTGTAAGCAGTATTCATCGACAAATATCACATGACTTAACCGCAAGATTCAAATAACAACATTTTTTTTAACTATTACCTTCAATATTTTCTGGAAACTGAAATTAAAAGACCATAACGAATCTTATTCAACAGCTATGTTTATTTATAATTACATAAGACTCACCCATCAAAGTAAGCAACCTACTTATTAAAATTAGAGTTTTTCTTTGCATTCTTTCACATATAATTGGCTGACCAGACATTAATTCCTAAATCAATGAATTATCTCATGACTCAGTAAACTGTTGATTTTCTTGAGGAAATGATTGTAGGGATGTATATTTCTCAGAATAATTTTTCCACAGATTCGAGCGCAAGTCAATGACCCATATCTTTCACTACCGAACTTGGCAAACATGTTGATGCTATTACATTGACAACCTGCGATTCCAATCACCTTTGTTTCTCTTTTCAATTCTATCTATTGTATATGGAAACAAGCTAGTAATACTACACATCCATGTATTCTGCTCATTTTCTGGAATACTTAAAACTAAAACCCCCCATAAATGTGTACATATTTGGTAGCTGCAGAGGATTATGTAGATTTTCGAAGAAGCAATACCAATAGATAACATAATGCTGAATCAACAGATGCCAGCGCAACAATAAGGCAGGCCACAAGAACAAGGGTGAGAGTTGCTGTCTTCAGCTGCAAATAAATAAATAGAGACTGTGGTTAGCATTGGTTCCTGTCTTTCTTGAGCTCTAGAAAGGTAGTCAGATCTTTTGATAGAGAATGTTGACACACTTATGAACAAAGGAGACAAGGGCATTAAGCAATCAGACTAACCATATATCTCTGAAGAAACGTTCAAAATCTTGTCCAAGACAAGCAAAGGATAAAAGTTAACAAACTGTGCACTCATTTTAATTTTATGCAGCTGTTGGATTTTAATCAACCAAAAACTTCATCCTTCAAAACAGAAGCAGTGAAGACAAGACAGCATCCAGCATATGAAAATGAAAACAGCTTTATATGGTGTGATGGTTATACATGTTACCAAGAAGTTATATTACCAATGATGAACAAGTTTGTTTCCTGAAGCTTGCACATTCCAATAGAATCCAGGAAATGCCAATGAAATGGCAGATGAATTAGCAAAGAGGCACTTATCTGGCCAAGAATTTGTGAAGGGATGAACTTGTTAACTACATGTGTTAATGGCCTGAAAAATTGACAATATCCAGTTTGAACATAGGAGGGACTGGCTACCAAAAAGCGGGACTAGTAATACCAATTTCTATTACTAAATGAAGGTTGTTGTTCACTTCCTTAGGGTATTTCAATTAGCGTAATCAAGTCATACTTTATTATAGTAAGTCTGACATTAATTGCGTTGATATTGCAGGATAGTCGATTATTCCAGCATTATACCTATGACAAAAAGGCTTCAATTGAAAATAATAAAAGGATTTCCAGGAACAAAACATTCTTTCAAGCCACCCAGCTTCTAGGATCATGGCCATGGTTGAAAATTTCAATAATAGCCAAAAAAGAACATGGCTAGTTATGTAAATTTAGAAGCAGTGCATAAGAAGTCTTTAGCTTTCTTGAGCCCCCAATGGAACCCACTTTTTGTCAGCTGAAAAGAATATATTGGTGGACAAATAACAATGAATGTACCAAACTACATGCCAAGAGACAACCACAGTTATCAAGGGAATGTGGCTAAGCCTAGGCACCGAATCTCCCTTGGGCACTTAGGTGGGTGGCTTTTTAGTGTCTCGCTTTTTGGACCCCCTACAAAATGATGGTCTCATTTATCTTTTTCCTTTTTGTGGTAGTAACAGATATTCAGGCCTTCAGGTTGACTAGTTCGGTAGGTCCATGTTCACCCACAACTGCATGGACCAAGGTTAAACCGAGGCTGAATGAGAACCAGTCAAATTTCACCAAAAGCAGTAAAGAGCACTAACCTATGTGAGCGGTCCCATGGGTATGATGAGTTGAACTCAGGACCTCACATTTCCTTAATAGAACTTAGGTTATTGGGTCCATAATTAATTTGGGAGACAACAATAGCAATTGGTCCTTTGCTAACAGATAGAATTTACAGCACTCGGCACCTGCTAAGCGAAAAGTTACTCGACTATCTCTTTATTTGAGTTTGAAACGGCTTGGAGGACAAAATTTCTATACTTCCAAACCTGTCCTAATAAGTGATCCTTAAGGGACACTTAAACAGGAGTAGGGGAAACCATTTCAACAAAAGAAAGATGACCAAACTTGCAGTCTTGAATATTTTGTTACACTCTCAGCTTCTTGGGGACCTGATAAACTTTGTGGATGTGACATCAATCTCATCAAAATTCACAACCAGCCTTGGCATTTTATGTCTATTGGTTGCATTGGGGACTCCATTTACAGGCAACAGGGGTGATATGGAGCAAGGAAAGCTTGTTTTCTCTATCGAAGTATTTCTTTCCTTTCTCGGTGTATATCTGTTTTTGTTCATAACGTTTGATTATTGTTCTTTTTCTCTTTACCTTTTGTTTTGTCCTTAATGTGGTTTTACCTTTTCTCAAGGCACTGTGATTTGTTTCTTGATTTTGTTTGGGTGGGATTATCGTTTTTGTATTTCATCTTTCTTCTCTATTTCACTCACACTGTCTACTTGCTCAGTTTGTCTTCTCTTTAGTTTCACTGATGTGATGCTGTTTACTGTTCCTATTCTCCATATTTTGCAGGGTGTTAATTCTGTACTTGGTTCTTCTGTGATCTACTTTACCTCATTATGAAGATTCTTAGTTGGAATATAAGGGCATTCTGCTCTGATGTCTCCAGAAAGAGCTTTACATTTCCACTTTACACATCATGAGCATGATATAATATTCCTGTTGAAAACTAAAGCACTTAAGAAGATTCCAGACTGTTACCCAAGTCAATTGCATACTTGAAGATCCATAGCTTTTATACCTGTTTTGGTACATGGGGTTCAGGGGATATGGTGGTGGTGTCAGGTCTTTTTTGGGATCTACTACCGCTGTGAACCATGTTCCCCTGGATGTGTTTGTCGCAATTTTCTTGTCTTGAAGTGTGACCCAACAATTATTTGTGGTAGCTCTTTGACCTTTATGACCCCTATTTTTGCCTGACCGGTGTACTTTTCTGCTAAGATTTTGATGCAGAACCAAAGCCCTACATTTGCAAGAAGAACAATATGCAGTCAAAATAACTGAGTAGTTCAGTACGGAAATCTGCGTATGGTGGTTCCCATACTTCATCCATGTTTTGTGTAATAAATTGAACAGATCCAAAGCTGGGTTGATGAGTGGTTCAACTAAAGCAGTTTTTAGTTTAACTGTTATAAGCAGCCATGTGACAACTTGAAGTGGTCACAAGACCTTTTTTATTTCTTGTAATAGGATTCAGCTGAGGGTCTGTCTCTTCCTTCTCCTAGTAATGTAACCCAGGTTTTAGGGTTAGCTTCAAGGATCTTCTAAAGTGGAACCAAATTAGGGGCTTCAGATGTTTTGGGCAAGGGGTTTATGGGCCAATAAAGCTGCCAGGAATTTTAATTCAGATCTGAGATATTATATTCAAATCCTAGGTCAATCGGGACTGGGTTAGGGTTAGGGTTTGGAGGAATGGCTGCTGTCCTGCAGTTTTGAACTAGGAAAGTCACAATCCTGCAGATTGGGAACTGTTTCAGAGAAGGTAAGGCTGAGGTATGAAGGTTTAGGGTTTTTTCTGAAATCCTAGAAGTTTCTGTAATTCTTCTTGAGAAAGATGAAGTGCATGAAATTTTAAAACTTTAGGAATAGGGCTGCTTTGGCCCTTTGGGCATTTTAAGCTTAGGACTAGGTTCTATAGGTTTGGGCGACTCTAGGAAGGGTATAACGAAGGGTTTTGGGCAGGGAATGAGGGATTCCTAGTTGGGGTGAGATCTGAAAACGTGGGAAGAAGAAGGGGAAGGCTCCCAGGTGTTAGGGAAAGGGGCTGAAACTGCAGGCAATTGATGGGGAAGTGGCACTACTTACTTGGAAACTGAGTAGCCTGCTCTATCAATCTCTTGAGTGCTTGGGAAAGAGGATGAAGAACTCGAAAGTGCAGAAAACAAAGCCAGTTGTAGGTCAACCCCCCACCCCCCGGGGGATCCCACGACTTCTCTCAAGTCTAGTATCAAATTTTCATTCATCAACTCAAAACTGAAAAATACATTGTGGACTAGGCTATTTATATCCACTCAAACCCAACTATACTCCAATGAGGAAACTTGCCTCCTAATCAAAATTTAACAAAATAGGACTCAACAATTTTTACTTAGTCAAAATACTCTAATTTTAGTGACTTAACAACTCACACTAACAGACCCAAAGCAACTTAATAACTAGGACTCCAAACAGGAAATACAAAACAGAATTAAACTCTAGAAATTAAATGGGACTCGATCAACCAATAATACTCGATCCAGGGGTAGGAAAATGACCATTCTAACCCTGGACAGAATTCGGCCCCCTGGTTTGGCCCAACTTCTAAATGGGCTTGGGCCCCCTTCTTGGCTCATTTGGGGCTGAATAGGGCCTGGTTACATCACCTAGGCTGACTAAAAATTTGGCTTTTTTGCCATTTAGTTAAACGCAATCTAAGCAGAGTTCTCATTCCTCACTTTTGGAAACTTTACTCGTCTTCTTGAAAGACAATTGTCTCATGTTTTATCAAGGCTGGTGGTGTTGGTGTTTGATCCAATCGAGAACTTGCAGGGTGAAGACCAGGTGATTATTTTGAAGCTTTCTGTTGGTCATCCCTACACAAGACTCCATTTTTTCTTATGTTTCAAGTTCTCCTTTCAAACCAGCTACTGTCCAAGGATTTCATCAACATTATTAAGTTTGAACCATCCCCAACCCCATCCATTCATACTTAAATCATCTCAGAGCCCCAACCCTGAAATTCCCCGATTGTTTCTCATTTTCGTGAAACCCTAAACTCATCATAGACCAACCAACCATCGAAACCCTTCCATTTTTGGATTCAGTTCTCCCCTCATCCATTCAGAAACCCAAACCTAACCTGGTTGCCTTATGACCACCAAAAACCTCACATTGCTTCTTCTTCCACCTTTCAAAACCCCCACACAACATACAGCTGAATCATTCTAGCATAGTTCCTACCATATTCCTGTTGGGCCATTGGCAACTAAAAGTACATTTTCTAGGTTCTGTAAATTTTCGGTTAGGCAGTGGCAAACATGTGATTCGGCCCAACTTAAAGTCAGTGGCATAATTTGTCTTTCTAATCCTTATTCACAGGCTTTTGTTTCTGGGTTAATTTCAGCTATTTTTGTCTTAGGTAGTCTGCATGATTTGGAGAATGACATTCCCTTCTCTATTTGGACTTCAAAGTTCATCATGTACTCAAACTTGCTTTAGAAGCTTATTTATACCCCACTTGAGAGAAGAATGCAAGGATAAAGAGAAGAGAGTTTATGCGATTCAGCTTCTGCTTTTTGCTCCTTTATGGAAGATTAATCTGGTGTTTAAGTCCAGGACTGTGTTGCAATTGGTGTTTAAAGTCCATCCCAGGATCCTATGTGTTACAAGTTCAAGGTGTGGTCATGAACTTGCTGGCTAAAATCCAAGAACCTTGTTTTGGGAGTGGAGATGAGAAGTTACTGAATTTTCATCTAACATAATCTTTTCCTGAAGGGGAAAAGGAAGCTTATTGGAATGAAGGGAAAGAAACCAGTAGAAAGCATAACCAAATGTGACAACTGCATTTTGCTGAAGGATGTTGGGAGAGCAATTAGGAGCTCCCTGTAATACAGTAATCCATAAGGTTGGCCTCCAAGGCATGGATTCCCTTACCCTGACTACTATTCTTCCCAGCTTATCTCAACAAATAGTATATTACTAAGACTTAATAAAATAAGCTTCTGATGTAACCAGCCCCAATGAGTCCCAAAAGAGCAAAGAAAAGGGCCCAAGCCCATCTGGAAGAAGGCCCAAAGCAGGGGGCCTGAATCTGACCACGGGAAAACTTGTCATTTTCCACCCCTGATTCAAGTCATTATCAATAGGATCGAGTCCAGATTAATTTCTGAAGTTTAAATCTGTTTTTATTTCATGTTTTAGAGTCCTAGTTTTGAGTTAACGTTAGTAATTGGTTGTTAGTGTGATTTGCTAAGACAGGGTTTGCTAAATTAGAGACCTTAACTTAACGGTAGTTTTATGTTAATCAAGTTCTATTTTAGTGAAGTCCTAGTTTGTTAAGTATTGGTTACTTAGGAACCAAGTTCCCTTGTTTGAGTTTAGTTGGGTTTGAGTGGCTATAAATAGCCTAGTCCACAGTATATTTTTGAAACTTGATGATTAATGAATTGATTGAGTAAAAACATGGCTTAAGAAGTCATGAGATTCCCCTAGGAACCCTGCGGCTGGGTAGTAAAAGTGTTCTTTCTTCAATTTTGAGATTTCAGCATCTTCCTCATGCTTCCTCCTTCAACTCGAACAAGACCAATCACTCACGAGTAAGTCCAAACATCCCCAACCCCTTTCCACCTCTCCAGCCATTCCCCACCCCAACCTAATGTAGTATTGTATTTGATTGATCAAAACAGTAGCCAAATAAGACCTTTCACAGGGAATCAATTTCAAATTTAATATACTTAAGATGAAACAGAATTCAGATGTGAAAGAGGGCTGAAACTAGAGTGGTATTATAAGGATAATAGCATAACAATACGAGCTGAATAGATCTTCAAAACAGGGGCAGAACCATGATGAAGAAATTGAAAGAACAATATGACAGAATTGAGAATAACAATGTAATACCCGGGCTTCACACCGCGAGGTGGATCGATTGGATTGAAAACCAACCTACCTTGATCAAACACAAGAATTCTCCATAGAGAAGGACTGCTAACAAAGCAATTTGATTTCAATTGATGAGTTGTGTGTCCTCACATCTTACATAAGTCTCTTTATATAGCATCTAAAGAGACATAAACATTAATGGAAACATCCAACCACTAGCTAACACCACGTACCTATTAATAACTCAACTACTACCTAACTCTTGACAAAGGAAAACTCTTTTGACAATGAGTTTTTTTTATTTTCAAAACACATCCCCTTTTATTGACTTTTCAAGAACTAGAATTGGGCTTAGGTCTAGACCATGGAGATCAAAATATATGGACTAACTTTAACCCACTAAAACAGTCCTAGCCCATGAAAACCATGGGCTGATTTGGATGATAGCTCTAGGCCTTTGACGGGCCTAACTCAATGGGCTTTTTCTTTCTTAAATATGTCTTCAATTCTGCATCAACTCTCCCCGGGTTGAAAACATTCGTATCCGATGAATGAATGAATGACATGTAACATTCATACAAATCGGGATCGAGTTTCTTAAAATCGTCAGCATGAATCCAAGTACATCATGTTGTGAACGATTCTTCCATTTGGCGAGGAAATCATGGTATCCAATGTCACAACGAGTAGTTTTGTGAGAGTCATCAAAAACCTCCTCAATGATGTCAATGATTGGGGCTTAAGTTGAGGCAACCTCAACATTTGTTTAGTGTCTCCATCATCAGAGTGGTGTCCTACATAAAGATGTAAGTCAGCCACATTGAAGACATTGCTTATGTTTATTTCTTCTGGTAGCTTAAGTACATAAGCATTTGGTCCAATACGTTTCAGCACCTTGTATGGACCCATCTTCTTTGGATGGAGTTTGTAGTTGACCCCATGTTGAAACCTTTCTGGATTGACACAAACCATCACCATGTCTCCCGATTGAAACTCCACATATCGTCGATGACGATCAGTTCTAGCCTTGTAGACATCATTGCTGAGAACTATTCTTCGGCAAACATCAGCATGTATTTCTGTGATATGGCATAGAAACTCGTCAGCCTCAATACTCACATGCGCTTATAGTGGTAGTGAGATGAGGTTTATAGGCCATCGGCGTTGAACTCCAAGTAAAATCTCAAATAGAGTACGACCTGTCGTACAATTAACTGAGTTGTTGTAAGCAAACTCAGCTAGGTCAAGTATGGATGGCCTGTCTTCTCATAATCACAAACCAAGCACCTCAGTAAGTTTCCCAATCTTCGATTCACCACCTTTGTCTGCTTGTCAGTTTGTGGATGGAATGCGGTTGAAAATTATAACTTTTGTATTAGTTTTCAGCCACAATGTCTTCCAAAAGTAGCTCATGAACTTGACATCACGGTCTGAGACAATGCTACTTGGTAACCCATATAGTCGTACAACCTCCTTAAAGAATATCTTTGCAACGTGAGATGCATCAAAGATCTTACGACATGGTATAAAGCATGGTACCTATAAATCGCTGACACGGGGCAATATTTCGAGGTGTCACTGGGGGGCGACACGAAACCCCCCAGCGACACCGACTTTACCCTTTGTTGCCGATTTCTCAGCGATGTATCGCCGACGGTCGAAAAAGTTGACGTCGTCGATGAGTATTGAGCTCTTTTTCCTCTTCTCTGCAACCTCAACATGGCCGAAATCAAGATGATGAAGAAGAAGGAGAAGCAGAAGGCGTCGTTAGTGACAGACGAGATCAGAGCAAGTGCAGAGGTTTACCGTTTACTATGGAGACGAAATGGGGCGAGAGAGCAAGCAATTCTTCCTCAAGGAAGCTGGATTGCCTAATGGATTGCTGCCGTTGAAGAACATAGAAGAGTGTGGTTTGCGGCATAATTAGTTCTTTGAACTTCAAATAAAACTAGGTTTGAGAAAATAAATGAATGGTTGGTTATATGACAAAATCTGGAGGTTCTGCAACCACCGAAAACAATCTGCAAATGAGAAAAATATTGGGCTCAATTAGTTCCCATGTACAGAGGAAACACATAATACAGGAAAAATTGGGGTTTCAGTCTTTCAGATAACTGTCGAAACTCGATGATAGGATCACCGTCAAGAGCAGCGTCCGCATCTCCAAGACTTTTCCGGTTTCTGCCTTTCAGATCGATGACCACGACGCGAATCCCAATCAGGTAGGAAAGGGAAAAAAGGCCGCCACCATCCCCGACACCACCACCGCCAAATAGGAATTTATAGTCGAAAAAGTCGTCCGATATATCGTCCTTTGTCGCCGTGTCGGTGGCGTCACTAGGCACCGACACGGCGACACAAGTCGACACGTCGGACCATGGTATAAAGTGAGCCATCTTTGAGAATTGGTCAACCACAACCATGATGGAGTTGTGTCGCTCTTTTGTTGAGGGTAGCCTAAGTACGAAATCCATACTAATATCAATCCAAGGTGTATGAGGAACTGGTAATGGTGAGTACAAACCTGTATTTTGCTTGGTTCCCTTGGCTAGCAAACAGACATTGCATCTCTTGATTACATGTTCAACACCCTTTGAAATATAACGACAATAATACCAATCGGTAACTTGTATAATAGTCATATCCTTCCAAAATGACCTCCCAAACCTCTACCATACAACTCCCATATGATGTGATGTCATAAAGAAGAATTTGGAATGCATAACTGAGTCCCAAAAAAAACAAATACCCATAGTGAAGTGAGTATTTATAATGTTGCTTGCTTTGCTATGACTCCTTGTATGGCATGTTGAAATCTTCGTCAGATGCATACTCATCACGTATCTAATCAATGCTAACTACATGTGCTGAGGATGTGCTAAGAGTAAGTACTTTTCGGCTCAATGCATCAGCCATTGTATTCTCCTTTCCTGTTTTGTACTTCATTGCAAACACAAACTCTTGTAGGTAAGAAACCCATTTAGCGTGCATGTTATTGATTGACTTCTATGAATGTAAATACTTAACGGCCTCATGATCGGTATAAAGAATGAATTCTTTGCCGATGAGATAATGTCTCCAATGGCGTAACACCTGGACAACAGCACATAAAGCTCCAAATCATATGTCAAATAGCGTCACTTGGCATCATTGAGTTTCTCGCTATTGAAAGCGAGGGGTGCCTGCCTCCCTGCATCAATACACCTCCTAGACCAATATGTGAGGCATCAGTCGCTACCTCAAATATCTGGTCAAAATCTAGCAAGCAAAGTATTGGAGCCTCTGTCATCTTTTGCTTGATAAGACGAAAGGCTTTGGTTGTCGTTATTGTCCACTTGAACTCACCTTTGCCTTGCTTCAAACACTCAGTAATAGGTGCCATCATTGCACTAGTTCCGAATGAATCTCCCATAAAACAATGCAAGTTGATGAAAACTATGAACCTCGGTGATTGTCTATGGTGCAAGCCAATTTGATACTTTTTATCTTCTTTAGATCAGCTTCAAGCCCCTATGATGAGACAATAAACCAAGGAACACAACATTTGGCAGCATAAAGGGGCATTTTTTGACATTGATATAGCTTCTCATGGCAAAGCACTTTCATGACTTGCCGTAGATGATCGATGTGATCGTATGGATGCTTGATGTAGATCAATATATCATCAAAGTATAAGACCAAAATTGACCAATAAAAGGACGGAGTACCTGTGTCATCACCCTCATAAATGTCCTAGGTGCATCCATCAGACCAAAAGGCATGGCTTTCCATTCGAATAGTCCATCTTTGGTCTTGAAGGCAATCTTCCACTCGTCTCCAGGCCGAATACGAATCTAATGATAGCCACTTCTAAAATCCAATTTAGAAAAGATCTTAGCCCTAGATAGCATGTCTAACATGTCATCAAGCAACGGTATAGGAAACCTATACTTGACTGTAATCTTGTTGATTGCTTTACTGTCCACACACATGCTCAATGAGCCATCCTTCTTTGGAGTGATTAATACTGGTACAGCACATGGACTTAAGCTCTTCTGAATGAATCCTTTATGTAGCAACTCATTCACCTGTCGTTTGAGTTCGTTGTGCTCTGTTGGGCTAAGGCAATAAGCCGGTAGGTTTGGTAACACCAAACATGCTACCATCAATGGCATATTGAATATCGCACATAGGAGGTAGCTCATTAGGCAACTCATCAGGAACCACATTAGAAAAATCAGAAAGTAACTCTTTGATGGGTGGAGGGAAAGTCACCTTAAGTGGAGGGGTAACTTCCCTTGTAATAAGAGTTAATACCAGCCATGTATCATTGCTAGTGTGAATGAACTCCTTATGAGGAACAACTAACAGCTTCTTTTGTAGTATGGACAACAACTTTTGTGCTTTATCGGTCCCCTTTTGGTTGGTCCTCAAGGACCTCTGCTAACGCATTTCAACTGGGACATTGACTAGGTGGAGAACAATGAGAAATCCTTTGAACTTGAATACACACGGGTTTTTCTTCCCCCCAACCATAACATCTTTATCATATATCCATGATCCATGGTCGACCAAATAGAACATCAGTGAGATGCATAGAGATTTCATCACACCATACCTCTTCCTCATATCAATAGAGCTTCAGTGGTATCGAACACCGTTGATTTACATCCAAAGTATTCCCATTCAGCAAGGATATCCAATATGGTTGAGTGTGCTTCTCCACCTTCAAATTTTCTCTCTTCGCAAAGGTGTCTAAAGTAACGTTGACGCAGCTCCCACTATTAACTATCACCAAAGCAGTATTATCTTTGGACTTCATATGGCTGTAAAAGATACAATTGCACTGCAAGTCCTCTCCTTTGGTTTCAGCCACCAAGATGCGGCTTACTATATGAATGCCATAAGCATCACATCTATTAGCATCATCCTCATCATATGCAGCTCCGTCATAGTCGCCATTATTGAGCGGGTATGGGAATAGATCAGGATCTTCTTCCTTTGCTGACTTTTCAATCTCAACAACAGTATTAATCTTTTGACTATGTGGGAAATATTTAGCATAATGTCCAACCTCTTGACAATGAAAACATTGTGCTCGGTTGCCACTAGTCATAGGAGCCTTGCCCTTATCTTATCGGGTAGGAAATGTTTGTTGAGTAGGGGTGGCTGTAGTAGGTTTTGGTGCTGGAAAATTTCGCCTAACCTCCTTGGCATGGTATCCAAACCTTTTGTTGTTGGATGCCAATAATTATTCCGCACGTAGGGCCTTCTCAAAACAATCCTACACATTCTCTACATCCACAACGCCAATGGCCTTTTTGATTTCAAGCCGTAAACCCAATCTAAAACATGATAGGATTTGGATCTCCCTCTCTTGAATTCCTGTACGAGAAGAAAGAGTCAAATTGTTCCATAGATCACAAGTTCCCTTGACAAAGAGAATTTAACTTGTCGTGTGGTCATAATCGAAAAGTAGATGACAAGTACTTTTCTCTTAGTTCTTCCTTCATTTCCTCCCATGTAATAGGAGCTCTACCACGATCTTCCAACTCATATTCACGAGTTCTCCACCTTCCATGTGCAGCTACAACTAGCTTGGTACATACTAGCTTCATCTTCCGTACCCCCGATAGTTCGTAACCAAACAAAATAGTCATCCAACACTACCAACCAATCAAAAAACACTTAAGGATCATGCTTACCTGAGTATTCCTTGAGTTCAAGCTCAACCATGTTAGAGTCACCAACATGCCTATTGAATATAGGTTGTTCCCCAACAAAATAACTTTGTAGGTGTTCCTCAAAAGTTGGTTGCACAATTGGAATCCTTTGGGGTCCTCCCTATATTTCTCCAAATAGGAAAATTGGCTATAGAATGAGCTAGATGGGATTCTTCACCAAGTGGAGGGTGAGAAGCATGAGTAGAGGCAGCAACTCTGGCCTCCATTTCTGAGAACCTCTCGTCCATTTGCTTCTGGTTCGGTGATTTGGTTGCTCAGTTGTTGAAACATCTCCAGCATTGCCGTCATAGGATTAGTTGGACTGGATGGTCCAGAATTTTCCCTCCCTATCATGGCTTTGATACCAAATAATGTAGTACTGTATTTAATTAAGCAAACCAGTAACCAAATAGGACCTTTCACAGAGAATCAATTTCAGATTTGATAGACTTAAGATGAAACAGAATTCAAATGTGAAAGAGGGTTGAAACTAGAGTGATATTATAAGGATAATAGCATAAAAATGCTGGCTATTTTGATCTTCAAAACAAGGGCAGAACTATAATGAAGAAATTGAAAGGACAATATGAGAGAAATGAGAATAACAATGTAACACCCAGACTTCACATTGCAAGGTAAGTCGATTGGATCGAACACCAACCTACCTTGATCAATCACAAGGATTCTCATTAAAGAATGAATGCTAAAAAAGCAATTTAATTTCAATTGATGAGTTGTGTGTCATCACCTCTTACATAAGTTTCTTTATATAACATTCTCAAAAGACAAAAACATTAATGGTAGCATCCAATCACTAGCTAACACCACCTACTTATTAATAATTCAACTACTACCTAACTCTAGACAAAGGAAAACTCCTTTGACAATGAGTTCTTTTATTTTCAAAGCTCAACCTCTTTTATTGACTTTTTCAAAAACTAGACTTGACTCTTGAGCTTAGGTAGACCATGAAGATCAAAATATGTGGGCTAACTTTAACGCACTGAAACAATCCTAGCCCATGAAAGCCATGGGCTAATTTGGGTGATAGTTTTAGGCCTTTAATGAGCCTGACCCAATGGGCTTCTTCTTTTTTAAATAAGTCTTCAATTCTACATCACAACCTCAAGCCACCATAGCCTCTTCCCCCTTCTCCTTCTTCCCGGCATGACCAGCTCCTAGCCCCACTAGGATACCACAATCCATGCCCTAAAACCCATCCTTCTACCCTCCCTAGAATCGCCTAAGCCAATAGATTCAAGTCCCAATTTTAAAATCTCCAAAGCAGCCCTAAATTCTGGTATTCTGAACTTCTGCACTTCATCTTCTTTGTTGAGAAAGTTGCAGAATTTTAAAATTCTTAGGAAAAAAGAAAGGGAAAAAAAAACCCTAATCCCTTCCCACCTCAATCCCTCTTTTCCTAAATCAGATACTAAACTGTAGATTAGAGGCAATAAAACAGTTCTAAACTGCAGAACACCACCCCATTCCCCAAACCCTAACCCTAGCCGACTCCCAAATAGGCTAGGATTTAAATTTTCAAATTTGAATTTCGAAATCCTATTAATTTTCAGATCTGAATTAACAATCCCAGCAGGTTTGGTTACCCTAAAACCCTTCGCCGAAACCTCTCGAGCCCTTCGTTCACTGGAGAAGATCTTGGAAGCTAACCCTAGAACCAGGGGTTACATCAGCTTCACACAAATGCATTACATGCATTGATAAACTGAGGTATTAGAATACAAACCGTGCTTTGGAAGCTTGGCCATTCTATATACTTCAACTGCCCAGGCTGCTCAACTAGGAATGTAAACAAGGATTTCAAGCCCCTGTGAAGAAGAAAAGGACAAAGTCACGTAATTAGACATCAATCAAACGCCATGGCCACCAATTCAAACTAAAACAAAACAAGCAATGTCAAAAGAACAGTACCCGAATCTTGTTCTAACAAGAGATGACCAAAAGGGCTCTGAACCGTAGTCGTCCTCACTGAACCTAAGTTCTTGCTGGTTCCTTCCGGATGAAGCCGCACATTTGATCTGGGTATGCGCCAAAATTAAACACCGATACTGTTTTCTCCGTATCTGCTTCAAAATACGATGAAAAAAACCCAATTTCTTTGGAGAAATTTCTTCAAAAAAGAAAGCGGGAGGAGACTAGTCAAAACTCACCCTCCCTGAAATCAGTTGAACTGTATGTGAAGCTACGAATCTAGACCCAGTAGACCTCTGTGTCCGAAATGCAAGTTTAGGATTAAAGAGATGAACGAAACCTGATAAGACAGCAACAAAGAAGAAGAGATATAGTACAACCTGTGTACAATAACTATAACAGAAAAAAATTAAAAGAAGAATGAGAAGAAAACCTAAATTCTCTGCTGTAAATGTGGAAGCCACCATTTTCCTCTTCTTATACACAATACACTAATGAGTACTAAAGAGAATCCAGTTTAGAGGAACAGTGGGAGACCGCCCGGAAGGAAAACGGATGAAGAATTCCGATTTTAGTGGGAGTGAAACTCCAAGCACCCTTCTACCCAAAAAAAAACTCCAAGCATCCACTTTAGTTCTAAAAATTGCAGTTTACATCACCCACTTCAGAATTACAAATTACCACAATTATTTGACTCCATTAAAACTGAACTGCACCGGCCCGTTATAGCTCGAACCTTAATGGGTTGTGTTTGGGCTGAGGGTGCCAAAGCCCGCATCAACTCGAACCCATACCGCAACCCATTATAAACCATTTTACAACCCGCTTTATAGTTTTACATTAATATTGTTCAAGTCATCATATTACTACTAGATAGTTGGTATAGATTATCAAAAAAAAACTAAGTATGAATTCAAAGATCAAATAG
Source organism: Hakea prostrata (assembly GCF_041222555.1). Taxonomy (NCBI): domain Eukaryota; kingdom Viridiplantae; phylum Streptophyta; class Magnoliopsida; order Proteales; family Proteaceae; genus Hakea; species Hakea prostrata. The sequence continues at coordinate 26,255,133 of NC_142606.1, forward strand.
TCTTTTACTATTTGTAAAGGACAATTAAAAGGATTAAGTATGAATTCCCAATTGAACATATCAAGTTTGTTAAATTAAGTAAATATTTATCCAATCCAAAGGTATTTCTTTGCATATCAAGCTAAATACCAACAAAAAAAATAGATGGATTTTATAGAAGGGGGGGGGGAAATCAACATTCTCACAAAACAATACCCCAATTTCAAGACAATCAATCATAACACAAGTTAGAATTTAAAAGGGTTTTTAGTTTGAAGATTTGTTTTAGGAGGACTATTTAGTCAAGCCTGAGGAATAAACTTGTAGTTTCTATGTTACTACTTACTATTTGAGTTCTTGATTTCTATAAAATGGGTGTAATTTTTACAATATGGAATGACTTTTCATTTTTTTTTATAGGAAATGATCAAATAACAAATTTGTTTTCCATAGAATTTTGGCTCTTGTCGCAAGAAACTCAACTATTTCTTTTTGTTCTTTTTTTTGCATACAATAAATTGTTAGCCTAAACCTTTAGTCAACTCGAGTATCGACCATTAACCCAAACCGTTAGTTAGCCCGAACCCAAACCGCACCAAACCGAAACCTGCCCAAAACTGTTATTTTTCTAAGGGGCCGTGTTTGGGCTAGATGTATTTAAGCTTGAAACTGCACCATTGACATCCTTACCATTAAGTCATTCAAATTTTGAAAGTGAAATAACCATATTACCGTTAAGAGTAGTATCATGAGTTCATGACTGAATTATTTTTCCATACCCCACCTTTAAGTGGCGAAGGGATATCTTCTTCCTACACCTCACCGAAAATCATCCACCAGGCACGGAAATCACCAAATCCCTTCCCTTACTAGGATCATCGCCCCCACCTTCCCCCCTCCCCCTACCGGAGATCTACACCACCACAACTAGTCGCCGACTCAATCATCTTGCAAACCGTAAACCCCCTTTATATCAAGCGTCGGAAATCAAAAAATGAAAAGGGATGAATTGCATAAATCAGAAAATGAAAGGGATTAATTTGGTCTTTCTTACATCTTACATGTGTTTAATTGTCTCAGTTGATTAATGTTGTAACTAATATGTCCACTGCCGGTTCATACCGGTCAAACCAATCTTAATTGGGTTCGATTGAGAGATAAAGGAAGGATGATCAGCGACGTCCAAAGAGGAGCGATGATCCGACGGTTATGATTGAAAGAGTGTTATAAGCGGGAATGCAAGTATAAAAGCGAGGGAAGATCCGAAAAAGGTAAGTCTCTAGGATCAACCAAAACTCTAAGCTCACTCTGATTGAACTCCATTACTAGCATTTTAGAAGCTCCAGAGAGCTCTGAAAACATCATCGACACCATACTGACTAAATCGTCGGAGACAAGACGTCGATCAAGACGATCGGCTCCGTTTCTTACTGGTATTCTGTCTTTTTCAGGAGTGAGAGGTTGATCGATCGAAGAGCAAACCAGACCGAATCAGATCTGAGGAGTTCGGTGCGGAAAACTACGGTTCGAGGCGATCGGCAGAAATAGCACCAACATTTTGGCGCCGTCTGTGGGAACTCAGTTCAGAGCAGAAGCTATGGCTCAATCACCTGAGCGAGAGGAGGAATTACCGATAGAAATGGCGGAAACAAGCCAGAGGGAGCCGAGGAGAGTAAATCCAAAAAGAAGAACGAGAGAAGTGGTTCCAATACCGCAAATTCCAGTGATGCAAACTCGACAGAGGCAGAGTGTGAAACCCAGCCCTGACCCTAATCCGGAAACTCTGTTTATTGTAGGTCCAGTGACCCAAAGTAAGGCAAGAAGTCATCTTTGGGCCATTTCTGTTGAAGACTTGATGGCTGGATTGGAATCCATGAGTGTTGATGCTAGTGTTCCAATTTTGGATACTGCACCCTGATGAAGATTGGATTAGTTGATGGTCTTGGAGTGGTCTCTGTATTGGTTCGAAGGCATTTCTAACTCCTAGGTATGGCACTCTAGAGGTGTGCAAAACCCCTTGATGTTTGGACTGGATCTGAGCCTTCAATTCCCTATTTTGAAGTTGTTGTCTTGATTGGTCGACTCATTGGTCGATTGGACCAATCGACCAATTGATTCTGTTTTTGAAATTTGAATCCTGTCTCTTCTATTTAAGTCTAATCTCGGGAATACTCCGCCTCCTCTGCCTCCTAAGCCTCTGGAACGAGTTAGAACCCTAATCTAACCCATTCCCTTGCATTCTTTGGTGATCTCTTTCAAAGACTTGAAGAATCCTTCATCTTTCTACGAAAAAGGTATGATCTCAACCACTCTCTCTTCTATCTCTGATTTTCTTTCTTGTATTCTGTTCTTCCTTGATATCAGAAAGGTGATGAAGCATTCTTGTAATCATCAATTCTCTGATCTCACCATATTCTTTAAGATTCATGATCATCATCATGATCTTAACCTCTGCCAGTGAATTCTTTGAAAACCCTAACCCTAATCCTTTGAAATCCTAACCTGTGTGATTGTCTGGAGAACTTTTGGTAACCTACCTTGTGTAGGGAAAATCCTTTTTGGGTGATATTATGTTAACCTAAACTTGATCATCTATATTTTCTTGTTTTGATTTGTCTTTGTTCATCCGGAGATCTCAACCTTTGTCCAGGGAGCGAAAAAAGGGTGAAACCCTAATTTACTGGAATCAAACCCAGGAACCCCCTTGTTGATCATGTTAACCCAATTGTTACGTTTTCTTGACTAGATCTGAATTCTTTCATATCCTAGTTCATTATCTTTAGATTTTCTATTTTCCCTCCTAACCTATGTTCAACCTAATTAGGTTAACCTCATGATTTCCAGGTTGTAACTTGAGAACTTGTTTTGATCTATGATTGATGTCCCCTATACCCTAGGATACTACCATAATAGTTTCCCTCTGATTTGTACTCTTTTGAACCACCGAAATCGGTTCTTGATTCTCAAAATTCGGATTTCTTGAAGGCCACTGTCTGCATTGGTCGACTCATTGGTCGATTGGTCCAACAGACCAATCAATCGACCAATGAGTACAGTAACCTCAGTCTTGGTCCGCTTTGATTGATTTCTGATCTGTTCCTTTATGCATCTTTCCTAACATGTTGTATGTACTTGTTTAAGACTGTCTTCTCAGGTTTTGTCAAGTTCATACTTGAATCTTTAAGTTTCTATACGAGTTAGAAGGTAAGGACAATTAATTCCTTAACTACATAGATTGATTGTTCTCTGGTTTCTACTTTATGAAACTATGAGATTACCTACTGTTATTGTACTTTAATTCTGATCTCCATTGTGGGAACAGTAGCACTTGTTTATATTGTCTTTTTATTATTCATGATATATGAGTTGCGATTATTGCCTAATCTGATTTCTGCTTTTACATTCTCTTTTATATGATGAACTACTGGTTGTGTATGTCATGACTGTTCTGAGAATGTGTTTGCCTAAGTTTGGTTTGGGATTGGGGAGTGTCCTTTTGACACTTCTGTCCTTGGACATTATCGGAAATAGTATGGGATGTTTCCGGGGTTGCCCATCGACGCTTTCCCGAATCAATGATTGTCATACCTTGGGATGTCTAGCAGTGTTTGGCTAGGTTTTACCCTTGTTATATCAGACCCGATTCGGAAGGGCATTGAGACCGAACGACCCGTGGTAGCAATGGGGATTCACGGGCGCTCAAGACTGGTGAAATGATCCGTGAGGGGACGGGAATCACATTGTGGGGGCCATTTATTGGAGGGTTGCATATGGCTAGACTTGGGCTCATGGGCGCTCAAGACCGGTGAAATGATCCGTGAGGGGACATGAGAGCTTTCCGTTTACCATATGTGGATAACCAATATGTTGATGAGTCCGTATTTGAGAGAGTCGGATACGCTGACTCTAGAGGAAGGGATACCGAAAAGGATCTCGAGAGGGGAGGAATGGAAGTATCTGGACCTGACTTGATGTAACTAACTAGATGACTTGCATTGGGCTAGGCTTTTCCTTGACATGCGCCGGTACTTATGCCAAATTGTTGTGATAGAGTGTGTTGACTTAACCCCTTACCATGGTTTGTCCGAGAGGGATGCAGGACCCATTACCAACCGGCTGCCCAAGATATCTTAAATGGTTGAGGGAATCCAAGATATCTTAAATGGTTGAGGATGTGAGCGGACTTTCCCAGAGAAGTACGGTGCTATGACTTAAAGCATGTCTACCATAGAGACCAGCATACATAGAGTTAGATGCATTCATACTTTGTTTGTCTCATATTGCATTGCATCTTGTTATGTTTTGTCACATGTTATCTATGTGTTATGGATTAACTACCTTACTGATTTTCTTCGAAACTCATTCCTGTTGTATATTTCTTTTTGTTAGATTATCCTGCAGGTACAGAATACTATGACGAGCAGTACAGCGAAGCACAAGCTGATGAAGCGTATTACACGCAAAGTGCTGGCAACGATCAAGATTACTTTGATGATCCACCGGCGGATCAAGCTGCGTACTACCTTTGAGAACGGCATAGAGTTAGAACGGATTCATTGGATTGATGAAGTCCACACTTATGAAGACGTTATCTATAAACTAGAGGATTATTGTTCTTAGTTTATTTCTTAGCACATTATTTCAGTTGTAATTCCCTTTTGATTTTCATACTACGTTCCGCTTTGTTTGTGGAGTGAGTTTCCGCCTCACTTTACTTCCTTTGATATCTTTGGATATCTGGTATCTTTCCGCACTCTGATTATACTGATTATTCATTATTTGTTTTAAACCTTTATTTAAAATATTAAACCTTGATTAATTACTGTTTATGATTATGTTATTGTTTATGTGGGAGGATGATTTCCTCGATACTTGATCTTCGGGGCTGTGGATCACACTCTCGGGTATGCCAGTTAGGGTACCGGCTGGGAGGATGTGACACAGAGAATGCTGGAGGATCATTCACCTCGTCCAACTGATCAGTTTGAAAGGCAGGAGAAACAGTTAGCAGATACATTGGCGACATCTCGTCCAGAGTTAGATCTAAATCTGATCGCTGAGCGGTTTGAGAGCATGCAGCATCAAATACTGGAGACACAAAATCTGATGAGAACTTTCATCAAACAGATCGGAGTACATCCTGAGGAAAGAGTTCCGGTTTTATCAGCTGGAAGATCTCGAACTCTTTCCCGAGCAAAAGCGACCTTTGTCCCAAATTCTTAGATTCAAAAGTCAGGAGGGAGCCGAAGGAGGTCATTTCTAAAGGAAGGATCAGGAGAGAGTGCGGATCCAAATTATATTCCACTAGAGACTGAAGATCGAGAATCGTCCAGAGATGATCAATTAAGTCATATCTGGAGCAAAAAGAGTAGAAGCGTTGGGGATTGGAGAGATAAGAAAGAAACAGGAAAATCAGGAGATTGCAGATCTGAAGTCTATGGATCGGAAATCAGTAAAAGATTTCGTGTCCTCGATGATCATATTCAGCGACTGGTGAACAAAGATGGCGGAGAAAAAGCTGAGGAAATAATGAACCAAAATCCATTTGCTAAAGACATTATGTCAGCACCATTGCTGCGCAATTTTAAACTTCCGACATTCACGATGTATGATGGAAGCACAGATCCAATGGAACACCTGGCTCAGTTCAATTCTGTTATGATGCTAGCAGGAAACTCTGATGTTTTAAAGTGTCGCTCATTTCCATCTTCCTTGAAAGGATCTGCAACAACCTGGTTCTTCAGCTTATTACCAGATTCCATTAAGGATTTGACGAAAGTATTCTTATCAAGATTCCAAAGTAGCATGAAAAGCAGCAAAACTGTTGATAATTTAGCTGCAATCCGTCAAAAATCGGGAGAATCACTTCGAAATTACATGAAGAGATTCAATCAGGAATCAATTCAAATTAAAAATTTGAATGAGGCGGTGGCATATGACGCTATGTTCAGAGGCCTAACAGATGAGCATCTTCTGGAATTCCTGATCATGAACAAGCCGGCGAATATAGCGGAATTGACAACTCGTTGTAATCAATATGCAAATATGAAGGACATTCTCCAAGCAAGAAAAGAAACTGACAACAGTGGAGTTAAAAGGAAAGATAATGGAGTTGTGAAATCTGATCAGAGAGATCAGAGAGAGTGAAGGAATAGCAGGAGTTTTTCAAGAAATATTCTTGAACGTCAATACAGAAGGGACATCCCAAGACCATTCTAAGAAAACTACACTCCTCTCAACGCAAGAAGATCAGAAATTCTGATGCAAATTCAGCATCAGGGATTTATGAAATGGCCATTACCTATGATAGCAAAGGCGGATGAGAGGAATCCGAATAGATTCTGTAGATATCACAAAGATCATGGTCATGATACTGATGACTGCAGAATTCTGAAAAATGAAATTGACCTACTGATCAGTCAAGGAAGATTGGACCAATATGTTCAAAAGAGAAATGGGGGCAACAGAAGAAATGCCGCTGATCAGCCGAGAAGGTGGAATAATTGAACACCAGCTAGAGAAGAACAAACCAAGGGAGATTTTCAGTACAACTCTCCAGAGGAAAATGCTAAACAGCAGGAAAATCGGCAGATTCATCAGAAGCAGTCCCCCGTCATGACCATCCTGGGAAGTTTGGATTTAAATTCAATTTCAAAGTCTAAGGCGCATGCCAAGTATGTGAATACTGTTGAATCTCATGTTACTCCTAGAAGAATCAAAATGATGAAGGAAATAGTCTTCATGGAGGAAGAAATGGAAGGAATTCAAGAACCACACGATGATGCCATTGTGGTGGTCATCGAGGTGGCAAACAGAGATATTCATAGAGTTCTGGTAGACACAGGATCATCTGTAAGCATCATGTCTTATGAAGCTTTTCACCGATTGAAGTTAGATACGGTCAAGATAAAACCTTGCAACACAAGGCTATTTGGATTTTCTGGAGAGTCTACTTTGGTAGAGGGGACTGTGGAGTTAACAATAACACTTGGAACACATCCACAAACGGTAACCACAGTTACTAAATTTTTGTTAATAAAAAGTCTATCAGCATACAATATAATTCTCGGGAGACCAACGTTGAATACTATTGGTGCAATAATTTCGACAAGACATTTGAAGGTCAAGTTCCCAACAGAAAGAGGCATTGGAGAATGCAAATCAGATCAGAAAACTTCAAGGTAGAGCTATACAACTTTTTTGAAGGACTCAAAAGCACAAGGTAAGGCACTCGCCTTTACTGTTGAAGTTACGGATAACAGGGATGAGGAAAAAATTCAAAGAGGTGAACCGGTAGAAAAGCTGGAAAAAATCTGTTTTGGTTTAGAGAATCCAGAAAAAGGGACCATGATAGGAGCTGATCAGAATAGTCAGGTCAAGGAGCAATTGAGAGAATTTCTTCAGCAAAACGCAGATGTCTTTGCCTGGTCAGCACAAGACATGCCAGGTTTAAGCAGAGAAGTGGCGGAGCATTGTCTATGGATAGATAAATCTATCAAACCAGTGAAACAGAGACGAAGGAATTTCTCGTCAGAAAAGCATGATGCAATTAAAGTTGAAGTAGACAAGCTTAGGAGATCTGAGTTCATTGAGCAAATCGAGTGTCCAAGGTGGCTAGCGAATGTGGTAATGGTGAAAAAGCATAATGGAAAATGGCGAATGTGTGTCGATTACACTGATTTGAACAAGGCATGTCCCAAGGATTGCTATCCTTTGCCGCGAATTGATCAGTTAAACGATGCTACATCAGGTCAGCAAATGTTGAGTTTTATGGACGCCTATTCTGGTTATAATCAAATTCTTATGAAGAAGGAGGATCAGCCTCACACGGCATTCATGACCAATCGGGAAAGCTATTGTTATAAGGTTATGCCTTTTGGGTTAAAAAATGCTGGTGCAACATACCAAAGGGCGATGAACAAGCTGTTCGCTGATCAGATTGGAAGAAATATGGAGGTTTATGTAGATGATCTTCTTGTAAAAAGTCAATTTAAATCTGATCATCTCGCCGATTTAAGAGAGTGCTTTGATGTATTGAGGAGAAATGGAATGAGACTCAATCCTGAGAAGTGTGCATTTGGAGTTTCATCTGGTAAATTCCTAGGTTTCATGGTCACACAGAGGGGTATTGAAGCAAATCCAGAAAAAATCAGGGCTATCTTAAATATGACAGCTCCCAACAGTATGAAAGAAATTCAAAGCTTAACAGGAAGAGTTGCAGCATTAAGTAGATTTATATCAAGATCAGGAGATAAGTGTGCACCATTCTTCAAGGCGTTGAAAAATCTAAATGCACTCAACGAATTCAAATGGTCAGAGGACTGTCAAAATTCATTTGAAGAGCTGAAGAGGAGGTCGACCAGTCCACCAGTTTTATCTCGACCAAAGCCCGGAGAGAGCTTGCAGATATATCTATCTTCTTCAAAGGCGGCAGTAAGCGCGGTGTTAATCCGGGAAGAGGGTATTGTTCAAAATCCTGTCTACTTTGTAAGCCATACATTGTTAGATGCAGAATCTAGATATCTGGAATTTGAGAAACAGGCTTTCGCCTTAATAGTAGCAACCAGGAAGCTCCGACCCTATTTTCAGGCTCATCCAATTATTGTTCTTACTAACTGTCCTTTAAAGAAAATATTGCATAAGCCTGATCTGGTGGGGAGAATGGTATCATGAGCAGTAGAGTTAACAGAACATGATATAGATTATAAACCTAGAACTGCGATAAAGGCACAAGTTTTGGCTGATTTTATTGCTGAAAGTATTTCATCACCAGAGGAGGAAAAAGATTCTAGTAAGGTGTCTTCTGTGTGGACCTTACATGTAGATGGGTCAAGTCATTCACAGGGATCAGGAGCGGGGGTGATTTTACAAAGTCCGTTCAGATTTGTAATTCAAAATGCACTTCGGTTTAATTTTCATGCTTCAAACAATGAAGCAGAGAATGAAGCTCTTATTGCAGGATTACGACTAGCCAGATCCCTCTGTGTTCAAAGCATTGAAGTAAAAAGTGATTCTGAGCTGGTGGTCAGTCAAGTCACGGGAGCGTATGGTGCGAAAGATGATCGAATGGTCAGCTATCTTAAAAAAGTATCACAATGTAAGGAGTGGTTCGCACAATTCTCAGTCACGAGGATATTTTGAAATCAAAATAATGAAGCAGATTCTCTGGCAAAATTAGCATCCGCAAAGTCTATTTCTATTCCACAAGCTGTATATTATGAGGAGCTAGATATTCCAGCATATTCAGAGCCAGAAATAATGGAAATTGACGTAGAAATATCTTGGATGGATCCTATTATTCAATATCTGAAAGATGGTATTCTTCCTGAAGATAAGGAAAAGGCCAGAACTGTGAAAAGAAGAGCTGCCAGGTTTATTCTAAAGAATGGGTTATTATATAAAAGAACAGTTTCTAGGCCACTTTTGAAATGTTTGGGACCCTCTGATGCTCTTTATGCCTTATCCGAGGTTCATGAAGGAATTTGTGGAAACCACTTAGGTGGGAAAGCTTTGGCTTATAAAATTCTAAGACAAGGATTTTATTGGCCACGTATGCAATCTAAGGCGATTGAGTATGTAAGAAGGTGTCATCAATGCCAGATTCATGCACCAATTCAGAACCAGCCAGCAGAGCAGCTAACATCAATTCTTAATCCTCTCCCATTTGCTATGTGGGGTATGGATTTGTTGGGACCTTTTCCTGTTGCAACTGGAGGGAAAAAGTTTGTAGTGGCTGCAATCGATTATTTCACGAAATGGGTAGAAGCAGAAGCCCTGGCAACAACTACCACAAGTCAAATTGAAAAGTTCTTCAGAAATCATGTCATATTCAGATATGGCCTACCAAAGATTCTACTGATTGATCACGGACCACAATTTGATAATGAAAGATTCAAGGAATTCTGTGCAGACTATCATATTGAGTGCAAACACTCATCTGTGGCATATCCTCAATGCAATGGCCAAATTGAGGTAACAAACAGAACACTTCTGCAGGGAATAAAAAGGAGGCTGGATGAAGCCCATAGTTTGTGGATTGATGAGCTACCTCATGTACTATGGGCGTATAGGACTACGGTCAGGACCCCAACAGGTGAAACACCTTTCAGACTATGGGTCAGAAGCATTGGCTCCAGTGGTGGTTATGGTGGGATCAAACAGATATGAGGGATTTGATCCAATAACTAATGAAGAAGGACTGCGGGCAAACCTTGAATTTTTAGATGAAGTCAGAGAAAAGGCCTTATACCGTAATATGGAATATCAGAGGAGAACAGCGGCGTATTATAATGCTCGAATCAAACATAAATCTTTCAGAGTAGGAGATTTGGTTTTGAGAAAAAAATCAGCATCAGATCCAAGGAACTGTGGAAAGCTTTCTGCAAACTGGGAAGGGCCATATGTGGTAACAAAAACTGTGAGCAAAAACACATACTGGCTGAAGGATTCTCATGGAAGTTGTTTGAAACGATCGTGGAATGTAATTCACCTTAAGAAATATTATCAGTAGAAAGAATTTTCTAGTATTCTTGGAGAAAGCATTTTATTAAACGTGGTCATCCAAAGTTTCTTCTTCATTATTAATTCAGAGGACATTTATGCGAACCAGTTCTTCTGATCAAGCCATTTCAACGCTGATCCAGGGTCATTCCTTCCGAGGATGATCCCGACTTTCGAAGTCAGGCCCAAGTGGTCAGCCTTATGAGGTCACGTCATGCCTTTTCAACGCTGACTCAGGATCACTCCTTCCGAGGATGATCCCGGCTTTCCGAAGTCAGGCTCAAGTAGCTAGCCTTCCGAGGCGTGATTATGCTAGCTGATCCGGATCATTCCTTCCGAGGGTGATCCCGACTCTTCGTGAGTTAGGCTCAAGTAGCCAGCCTTCCGAGGCCTGGTCATGCTTTCCGAAGCTGATCACGGATCAGTCCTTCCGAGGGTGATCTCGACTCTTTGTGAGTTAGGCTCAAGTAGCCAGCCTTCCGAGGCCTGGTCATGCTTTCCGAAGCTGATCACAGATCATTCCTTCCGAGGGTGATCCCGACTCTTCGTGAGTTAGGCTCAAGTAGCCAGCCTTCCGAGGCCTGGTCATGCTTTCAGAAGCTGATCACAGATCATTCCTTCCGAGGGTGGTCCCGACTTTGCGTAAGTCAGGCTCAAGAAGCCAGGTCATGCTAAGCTAATCACGGATCATTCCTTTCACGAGGATGATCCCGGATTGTTCCTTCCGAGGAATGATCCCGACTTTCCGAAGTCAGGCTCCAGTAGCCATCTTTCTAAGGCAGCATTCGGATCGAGTACGACGGAATTAATCAATAAAATAACTCAAGGATCAGGTTACACCAAGGACTATTAATCGAAGTTCAAAGATTATCTGTAAATCAACATCTCAAGGTATCTGATCAGGTATTAAAGTTCCTTTCAAATACTTTTTCATCAGAAGTATTTCAGCAGAAGTCAATTTACAAAGTTTGATCAAAGATATATACATCTAATCAATTATGAATTGGTTAGAAGATGATAGTTAACATTACAAAAGGATACTATTCTGTCAAAACTAAAAAAAAAAAACAACAACAGAAGGAAGGAAGAAAATTTCATTCATATAAAAGTTTGACAAGTTAAAAAACCTCATATGCAGAAGAGGTAGACAAGAAAGAAAAAGGTAAGTTCATAAAGCAAAAAGAGTGTTTTCTTCAAATTTGTGGTTTTGTAGATGGATCAACATCTCGTAGCATTACCGGATGGATCAACATCAACAATATCATCAGCAGTAGATCTCTTCATCTCCTTGAGCGGGTAAGTTATCATCATCATTGTCATCCGAACCATCGCGTAATGATCCGGGCCGAGCTGGAGGAGTCACTCATGTCATTGTCGGAATCATCTTCTGATGAGCAATCAGAGTTGGGATACTTCAAATTCCTAAGATCAAAAAAGGTTCTAGAAGGGACAAATTCTGCGGATAACAGCTTGAAATCTAAACCAGGATGAATCTTAAGGATTTCTGAAAAAATTTGGTCAGAGCAATCCTTTACCATATTCTTGCAAAACCCTAGGAAAGTTGGATTATCTCCAACTTCCTTCATTGAGGAGGTAACTGAATTTAAGACTATCTAGTTTTCACTTTGTATTCTTCTCTTCTCAACTTCAAACTGTTTCCTCTCTGCTTCTAAATCTTCATGCAACAAAGTTTTGAATTTTAAAGTTTCATCCAGGAGAGCATGAAGACTTTCTTTCTCTTTAGAAACCAAACTAAAGGAAGCATCGAGATTATCCTTTTCTGCTGTTATTTCATTGAGTCTTAACCCCAAATCATTATTTTTATCCTCCAAAGCAGACTTCTCCAGCAAAATTGAACTGAAAGCTTTCACATGATATTCTTGAGCCAACTCTAAAGTAGTATTTAGCTTTTCAATCTCATTAAACTTTTCCTGGAGTTCATTCTTTTCTTTCTCAATACTTTGTGACCAGACCAAGGCTCTGGTTAGCTTTCCTTTTAAAGTCTTCTCTTTCATCTGTGGCAATTCTAGCCCTATCAAGGGCATCATTCTTTAACATTTCAAGCTGAAAAAGCTCATTCCTATAATTCAAAACGGCTTCTCTCAACATAGAAACTTCTTCCTGCAATTCAGCACAATGGTCAGAGCAAATTTCATAATCAGTATGCAAACTATCAAGATCATTCATCAAATCAATCTCTCTGAACTCAGCTGCTGTTAATTTTCTCTCTGAAGATCCCAATTTTCTTCGAAGATCCTGTACCTCATTGACCAATTCGAAGTTCTTTTTGATCAGTTTATCATTTTCCTGAGACAAAGTTTTTTCTCTCTCCAATACTTCAGAAAATGCATTGAAGGTAGCCCCAAAACATCTGTTGATCAATCAATCAATATATATATATATATACACACATTAAAAACAATATAAATAATCAAATCAATAGTAAATTAATTCTAAATAAAAGAAAGGGAAAAAGGTCTAAATCTTACCCCCACCCATGAGAATAAAGGTCAGAATCAGACATTCGTGCAGTATTCCTCTTGTCGCGGGGGATTCTGCCTTTTGTGCCCCACTCTCTAGCAACCTCCCAATTACGGCTGGCCGTATGATTTTCTTTAAAAACCACTCAGGGTGGAAAGGATTCCCGGAATCAGCATTGCTCATGGTATCATCAACCTGGTCAGGGGCTGGTTGGAGGTCAGCTATCTCAAGAATATTCTCAGGATTAACATTTACAGCAACATCATTTGAACCAGTCTACATGATGATATTTTCTTGGTTTTTATGACCATTTTGAGGGTCAATTACCATGAGAGCTTCAGGTGGGGCAGGATTATTCTCTGGTGGAGCTACTTCATGAATTTCCAGGGAAATATTCTGGTTATTTTCCTCCAAAGGAGGAGCATATTGATCACTTTTCTCAAAAGGGGGAACATCAGTATCTGGGGCAACAACATCCAACACAGGGATGGATAAAGGTAAAACGGAAACGGAAATTTCTTTCACATGATCCTCGACAACAACATCCAAGGGAGAGACAGGAGCCTCAGCATTTTCATCACATAATTGGTCAGCTATTTCCTCAATAATACCACCTGCAGCATGTATTAATATGTCTTCAGCAATTCTCTTCAGATGGTCAGAAGAATAGTCAAATAAATCCTTACCTTGACCTTCATCCTCAACCATTTTTTTTGGGAAGACGGAAGTATCGTGGGGAATTTCTTCACATGGACTATCTTCAACAGTGGGAACTTCGTGGGGGGCAGTATGAATTTCTTTTCTTCTCTTCTTCTTCTTCTTTGAACCAGACGAGCCCTGGTCGGAAACTGGACTCGTAGACCTAAGTCGCGCATCTCGGTGTATTGGAGGTTCTGGAGGTCCTCATCTTGGGACCAGGGGTCTTACTTGCAATCTGTTTTCACAATTTGCACATCGGTATCTTCTCTGATGGCACTTTTCTGAGCCGGGATGGTTTTCTCTTGGTCAGGGGAATCTTTTTCAACAGTTTTTCTTTTTGAAGGATGACAAGCAGTGTGTTTCCTTTTCTTGGAGGGTTTAATAACCCTAGAATCGGATTTCTTTTCCTCTGAAGCACTTCTTCGGAGATCAGCAACATTAGGGATTGGATGAGCAATTACTTCTGATGGTAAAAATATATGATAATGAGTAAGGATTACAAAAAGAAAGAAATATACAACAGTTATTATCTTTACCTGGAAAAAGGCCGTGACTAATGAGACCTGCATCTGTCTTCAACTTGGCCGCATCTATGGGAGTTCCAGTGGGAATCATACTCCAGGTTATTCGGTCATATTCAGTAAGTACATGACGTACTTTCAGAGGAGATAAGGATTCCAAGGAATGTAAGCACCATCGAGACCGGAAGTTTGGATTTGGAATGGCACAGAAGAAGTACTTTTCTCGCCATTGCTTGTTGTCATGGGGAATGGAAGAATCAATGAAAATTTTGGATTCTCTTCCCAGTTCACTCACAATGCAGGTCCTTCTGGCAAAGTGAAGGTATCCGCATTCGTGGGATACTTTCAAGGTGTAATAATTTCTGAAAAGGTCAACAGATGGGACACGATTCATCTGGAGAATAAACGCAAAAAAACAGTAAACTAGTCTCCAACTATTTGGAGTAAGCTGAGAAGGGCAGACATGATAATAGTCCAATAAAGATTGAACTACGGGAATCAGGGGGATTCTAAAACCTGAATTAAGGTGATCAAGGTAGATGGTGATAACACCTGGATCAACTGAGTAGGGACGGTCGGAGGAGTCAGGAACCCATATTCTAGCATCAGAAGGAAAATGGTAACTTTCCAAATAAGAATCCAGATGGGATTTCTTTATTTTGGTGGGATACTACTCAGGACCAGCATGCTTTGGGTCCATTTTTTCTCTGGACATGTTGACAGGAGTATAAAGAAGAATGGCTTCATTGTGAGCATACGGAACAGGTTTCCAGTCTGAAGGATTATGCTGAGAGGAGGAAGCACCAGACACGTTTTTCATTTGGTCGCTGCTTAGAGGTATATCGGGTTGAGCAGAGGTACTGGGTACTGAAGGATTGGAAACAGGATCCATGGCGGAGACAAGAAAGGAAGAAGAAGAAAATTGGAAAGGTAAAATCTGAAAAAGAGTGATAAAGGAGATGGCAGATAGGTATGTTTGATGATTCGTGAAGAAGAAGAGCAGAGTACGGAAAGGAACAGGTGACAGTTGACTGATATATATAAAGAATGAGAGAGGATTTCTTGAAAGGAGGGGGAAATACACGATGGTCCAAAATCAATGGTCATTACCTTTCGTAACCGACGCGTGGGATCAATCGGCTAACGTATGAAAACAAAGATTGAAAAGAATGAAGATGATGTGTGAAAAGGCAAGGGAACAATATGATGGTAATGCATGGGAAAAAGACGAAATTAGTGATCAAGCGGCGGTAACGTTAAGGAAGCTAAAAAGTTATATTTGAAAATTCATAAAAGGTCTGACAAGACAGTGATTTCAGCCGGTTTTAAGATAACTTGGGGGCTGAGTACAGTAATATAATTTCAACCGATGCAAAGGACATGATTTCATGAGGGACATGGTTATAAGCTGATTTTCAAGATAATGATGATATGATATGATATCTCGTCATCAAGGTTTTGAAGAAATCGAGGATTACCTGGGGAAAAGGCGTAATAGCTGGACAAGGAATACTGTATGATCTTGGTGAAAAGGATAAAGCCTACTGATCAGAGTCTCATTTAGGTTTAACCTGATCAGTAGGCTTGGGGGCTTATGTTGTAACTAATATGTCCACTGCCGGTTCATACCGGTCAAACCAATCTTAATTGGGTTCGATTGAGAGATAAAGGAAGGATGATCAGCGACGTCCAAAGAGGAGCGATGATCCGACGGTTATGATTGAAAGAGTGTTATAAGCGAAAATGCAAGTATAAAAGCGAGGGAAGATCCGAAAAAAGGTAAGTCTCTAGGATCAACCAAAACTCTAAGCTCACTCTGATTGAACTCCATTACTAGCATTTTAGAAGCTCCAGAGAGCTCTGAAAACATCATCGACACCATACTGACTAAATCGTCGGAGACGAGACGCCGATCAAGACGATCGGCTCCGTTTCTTACTGGTATTCTGTCTTTTTCAGGAGTGAGAGGTTGATCAATCAAAGAGCAAACCAGACCGAATCAGATCTGAGGAGTTCGGTGCGGAAAACTACGGTTTGAGGCGATCGGCAGAAATAGCACCAACAATTAATTAGGCTTTGTAGGTAACTATATCCCTAATTTTTTTGCTATTCACTATGTTAACAGTTAGAATTTCGTTTGAGAGAGAATTCTTCCACACTCAGATTAGTGAGTGGGAGATATATATTAATATTATATGAATTACAATTCAAATATTTGAATTCAAATAATTGAGTTTGAACTACAACTTGTTTACAATCGAACTCTACAACTTGTTGATACTTTAACTATAAATCAAAACTCTTCTTAATCGGATGGAGATAAGATCAATCGAGGATAGAGCTAATTACGGTGGATTTTAATTTGAATTTGAATTCAGAGACTTATCCTTTACACTCCTCCGCAAGGTCATTGGTTGAGAACAGATAGTGAGCTTGGACTTTACAAATTTAAATCTTGGAGAAGATAAGCCTTTGGTGAGAATGTCTGCGATTTGGTCTCCTGTGGGAACGAATTGTGAAAGATTTTTGGTGGCGACTTGTTCACGAACAAAATGATAGTCAATCTCAATGTGTTTGGTTCGTGCATGAAAGACCGGATTTGCAGCAAGGTAAGTAGCTCCAATATTATCGCAGTATAAAGTTGGTGCAAAAGTGACGACCCCAAGTTCAAGCAGTAGCTGACGTAACCATATCAGCTCAGCAGTAGCATTAGCAACCCCTTTGTACTCTAATTCTGTAGAGGAACGGGCCACAGTGGGTTGTTTCTTGGAACTCCAAGAGATCAAGTTAGGGCCCAAGTACACACAATAACCACTTGTAGATCGTCGATCAATAGTTGAACCGGCCTAGTCTGCATCACTAAAGGCAGTGAGAGAAAGATTAGTTGTTGGCCGAAATAGAATTCCATGGGATGGGGTCTCTTTTAGATAACGAAGAATTCGCTTAGCTGCAGCCCAATCATCAATTGCAAGGTGATGCATATATTGACAAACCCTATTGACAGCAAATGCTATATCAGGGCGTGTGAGAGTCAAATACTAAAGGGCACCCATTGTACTTCTATATTGGGATGGATTATCATAGAGGGGAGGTTCCTCAGTTGTTGCTTTGGTGATGGAGGTCGGGGTTGCTACTGATTTTGCTTCATGCATATTGGACCTTCGCAAAAGATCTGAAGAATATTTTGACTAGCAAAGATATAAACCATGAGATGAGCGAGTGACCTCGACCCCTAAAAAGTAGTTTAACTCACCAAGATCTTTGATGGTGAATTCCTTGCCAATGGCCATAATGACAGAATTAACCTCAGAAGAACTAGATCCAGTGAGGACAATGTCGTCCACATATACAAGAAGATAAATTATTTGATGTGCTGAAGTACGAAAATATAGTGCCGTATCAGATGAGGACTGTGAGAATCCCAAAGTGAGTAAATAACTACCAAGCCGATGAGACCATGCCCTAGGGGCCTGTTTTAAACCATATAAAGCTTTCTGAAGGTGACATACATAAGTAGGTCTCTCTGGATCAATGAAACCCTGTGGTTGAACCATGTAAACCTCTTTAGATAATTCACCATTTAAAAATGCATTTTGAACATCCAATTGGCGAAGAGTCCATCCTTGGGCAACTGCTAGCGATAGAATCAAGCGTATGGTAGTAGGTTTGACAACGGCACTAAAAGTGTCAAAATAATCAATTCCTTCACATTGATAAAATCCCTTGGCGACCAAACGAGCCTTATAACGTGAAATAGAGCCATCACTGATTCGTTTGATTCTGTAAACCCATTTATTTCCAATCAAATTCATGTGAGGCTGATGAGGAACTAGACTCCAAGTACCATTATGTAAGAGAGCATCAAATTCGTCACTCATAGCAAGCCTCCACTTGGGGTCTTTATTGGCAGTGGTATATGAGGTGAGTTCTATTTCAGGATTATCAACAAAAGAGGTGACTAGGAGGTTTAGTTTAGAGATGGGTTTAGGATGACTCATTTTGGATCGGGTTTGCACATGGTAAGGTTGAGTTGGTTGGGATGGTGCAGGTGAGTTATGGGCTAGGATTTCGGGTGGGTTATGGGCTAAGGTTTCCGGTGCAGGGAGAGGTTGTGATAGAGTTTCCAAAATTTCAAATTTTGAATTTGAATTTGAATTTTGACTAGGAAAGGAGAGTTCAAATTTTGAATTTGAATTCGAAGTTCGGGTGGGGTGGGAAAATTCAAAATTTGAATTTGAAAAGAGATTGTCAACTGTAACTATGGTGGGAGTGGAGTGAGAGTGGGAAGGGTGGTTAAGAGGTTGAGTTGCAAAGGGAAACTTGGTTTCCTCAAAAACTACATGTCTAGAGATGTATGATCGGCCAAGAGTTGGATCATAACATACATACCCCTTGTGTGAGTTGCTGTATCCAAGAAAGATGCATTGCCTGGAGCGATATTGCAGCTTGTTTTTGTTATAAGGTCGTAACCAAGGAAAACATGCACATCCGAATATTCTGAGAAATAAAAAAAATCTGGATCTTTGTGATATAACACCTGAAATGGAGATTTATTCCCAAGTACCGGTGTAGGCATTCTGTTAATTAAAAAGACGGCCGTTTCAAAGGCGGCTGGCCAGAAAATAAGGGGGACTGAAGCATGAGCCATAAGAGCGAGGCCTGTTTCTACTATATGTCTATGCTTCCGTTCCGCTCTCCCATTCTGTTCAAAAGTGTGTGGGCATGAATACTGATGAGATATACCATTCTCTTTAAAAAAATGATAAAAATATTCATATTCCTTGGCATCATAAGATTGAAAAACTTGAATCTTGGAATTAAAGACATTGGCTGCATAATAATAGAATTGCTTGAATACTAAAATTGCATCAAAACGACGTACAAGTGGAAAAATCCATGTAAATCTGCTGTAATCATCAAAGAAAGAAATATAATAACTGTAACCTTGCGTAGATGGTGACGGAGAGGGGCCCCAAATATCAGTGCAATAATTGGAATGGAGATACTATGAAATCCAGCCCTATCCTAACCCCTGACCTTGACTCGAAACCCTGTTGTTTGTAGGTCCGATGACCCAAAGTAAAGGAAGAAGTCAACTATGGGCCATCTCAGTGGAAGACTTGGTGTTTGACCTAGAATCCATGGAAGTTGATCATGGTGTTCCATATATGGAAACTTAGTTCAGAACTAAAAAAGGAAACTGCACCTAGTTGAAGATGAGTTTAGTTGATGGACTTGGAGTGTTATTTGACATGGTTCGAAGGCATTTCTACATACTAGGTAAGTCACTTGATGTGTGTGTAGAAGCTCTTTAAGTTTGGATTTGATCTGGACCTTCAATTCCCTGTCTTGGCCTTGCTGTCCTGCTTGGTCGACTGGGCCAATCGACCAACCAGATCTATTTTTGTTGATTAGGTCTTGGTTGCTCTATTTAAGTGCAAGCTCGAGTTTATTTCATCTCCTTTGCCTCCTAAGCCCTCTGAGACGTGTGAAGACTCATTTCCAAGCCTCTCTTTGCATTCTTGGTGATAATCTTGCAAGAACTCAAGCAATCCTTCATCTTCTTGCTTCTCAGGTTGGTTATCTCTCCCATCTTTTTCCTCATCTCTGATTTTCCTTTTCTTTGTGTTTGGGATTATGAAGTGGATGCTGCATTCTTGCAACCATCCCTTCTAAAATCTTCTTGTGATCTTTGTTTTATGGTTTCATGATGATCTTCGCCATGATCATTGTGGAATCATCATGAAACAATGTCTAATCCTAACCCAATTTCTTGATTTGATCCTTATCATTTTTAGATCTGTTTTTCTTGGTTGATTAGTGTATGGTCTCGGCTTATTCTTTACTAGAATGAGTATTCCTTCACCTATGGTTTTCATTTCATGATCATACTACGATTTCATCGAAAACCCTAATTGTTACTTTTATGGAAGGTTTTGTTTCCAAATTTGTATCTTTGTGTTTTGATCAATGTTGGTGTTTAGACTTACTCTTTAATGTTAGGATACTGTCATTGAGGTCTCCTCCAAGTTTGGTGATGTTTCGGATCATGTAAATCAAGTTTTGGATCAGAAACATCACTTATGTACCTTACTGACTCTGTTAGTCGACTGAGTCAGTAGACCAATCAATCGACCAATGAAGACAGAAGCTCTGTTCTTGGTCTAATCTGATTGGTTTGACCTTCTATCTTTTAGATCTCTTTCCTAATATGTTACCTATGATTGTTTAGGATCTTCTTGCCAAGTTTAGAATCATTCTCCTTGATCCTCGAATATTCTCAAAGCTATACACGGTAAGGATAGTTACTTCCATAATTACGTAGATTGCGTGAATCTTAGTTTCTATATTCGGATTCATTTGGATTCACTACCATAAATGTAATATCTTGTTGTGATTCTACTGATGTAGGTACTACAACTATAGTAGCATTACATGTATGAATTCTTTTGATTATCAATGTCTTTTATTGTCACTTATGTATGAGATTGATCATGTCATTATATATGTTTCTATGTGATGAGACAATGGTTGTGTACGTTATGACTGATTGATGAATGTGACTAATTAGGTATGGTTTGGGATTGAGAGGTGTCCTTTTGACACTTCTGTCCTTGGACATCGGAGGGAATAGTATGGGATGTTCTCCGAAGATGCCCATCGACGCTTTCCCGAATTATTGATTTTCATGCCTAGGGCTATCTAGCAGTGTTTGGTTAGGAATACCCTGTTATATCAGACCCGAATCAGAAGGGTATTGAGACCGAACGACCCATGGTAGCAATGGGGATTCATGGGCGCTCAAGACCGGTAACCAACCCGTGAGAGGATAGGAATCATATTGTGGGGGCCATTCATTGGTAGGGTTGCATATGGATAGACTTGGGCTCATCGGCGCTCGAGACTGGTGAGTTATATCCGTGAGAGGACATGAGAGCTTCCCGTTTACCATATGTAGATAACCAATAGGGTTGATGAGTCCGTAGTCAGCGACTATGTTGACTCTAGTGCGAAGGGTACCGGAAAAGATTGCCAGGGGCGAGGAATGGACGTATTTGGAACTAAGTTGATATAACTAAGTAGAAGACTTGCATTTGGTTAGGCTTAACCTTGACATGCGCTAGTACTTAGACCAATGGTGATGTGAGAGAGCAGTGACCTATACCTCCTGTCATGGATTGTCCCGAGGGATGGAGGACCCACTACCAACAGGCGTTGTGAGATGAGATCTTCCTAAAGAAGTATGGTGCTATGACTTGAAGCATGTCTGCCGATAGAGACCAACATACATAGAGTTAGTTTTCTGTTTCATATCATATTGCATCATGTTATGTTCTGTAATCATGTAATTTATGTTATTGTGGATTTAACTTGCCTTACTGAGTTTCTTTGAAACTCACTCATTTTGTACAATATCTTTTGTTAGACTTCTCTACAGGTTCTGAATACTATGACGGTCCATATGAGGAAGCGCAAGGTGAAGAAGTATACTTCATGCAAGGTAATAGCAGTTACGACGATTACGGTGAAGATCCCTCGTGTGATCATGCTTCATACTATGATTAGCCCGACAGTGGAGTGGAAGTGTTTGTGCCTGATTTCAGAAGTCTACAGTTATAAAGATATTCTTTATAAAGTTGAAAACTCTTAAGTTTAGTTTTGTTTACTTTCTCTTTTTGGGAACAATTGTACTTTCTTTTGAGCTACTTTTCGCTGCACTAGTGGAGTGAGATTCCGCCTCACTCTACTTCTTTTGATTAGATATTACCTGTTATCTTTTGCACTCTAATATTATATAATCTTATTCTTTCCTTATTTAGATCTCTTGATTATTATTATTGCACATTGATTTTATCTATTCATGATTATGTTATTGCTTATGTGGGAGGATGATTTCCTCGATACTTGATCTTCGGGGCTGTGGATCACACACCCGGGTATGCCAAATAGGGTACTGGCTGGGTGGATGTGACAAAGGGGTATTAGAGCCCAAAGTTCAAGGAAATCCTAACCACAAAAAACAATAACGGAACATTCCTGAGTTATAGATCCAGAAGTGACTCAAATTATTCTTAGAAGTGAATAATAGAACACTTGGATTAGATACTTACTTAATGAAGCATAACTGAATCTTTTGAATAATACAAAATAATTATACTTTAACTAATGTCATATAATACAATAAAGGAAAGTGCATAATACACAATAATAAAGAGAAACAAAATGAACTTCATTAATTTTAAGAAAAGTTTACAAAGATTACATCTGATAAAGCATAATGGAAAATCCTAAGTACAATCTATCTAGGTGCTCTACTCTGATCTCTGAATGCTCTGAAGTCCTCGGCCATTTGAGTAATCTGAGACTCTATCCGCTCCTGCCGTGACTCCATAACACTGTACATCTGCTCCTGTCTGACCTCCATCATCTTTAGCATGGAAGTCATTGATCTCATTTGTGCACCCAAATCTGAAGTCTCTGGAACTGAGTGTGAAGGACCTCTAGTCTCAAAATGTGATGATCTGGGAATCTCATAATGCTCTGGATCAGCCTCATGCATCTCAGTATCCTCCTCTGCCTGATCATTAGAATCTGGACCAACATCACCCTCATCTACTGGAACCTCCTCCTCATCCTCCTCAGTATCAACATCCTCCTCACCCTCTGGACCTGGAGATCTCATAGTCTGAGTAAGCCTCATCTGCCTGATGGTCCTCGTCCCGATCGTATACCCCAGTGCTCCAGTGACTACATCTGCGCCCTTTAGACTCACCCCGAAGTGCTAGAAGACTAATGTCAGTAATCTCCCAAAGCATAGGTTCCTCATACTAGGACGCGCACCAGGTCTATCATGACGTTCTGTATGATGTAGGACAAGTCGATCTGGAATCCCATGTAGATACGATAGATGACTGTGGCCTCCATCACTGTGATCCTATGATGATGTCTGGCCTTCAGCATGATGTTTCGGCCCACAATGAGACCGATAATCCGAGCCGAATCCATCATCTGCCCGCTGTTCCATGGAAGGTAACACTCTGAGTGTCACATCCACCTAGTCGGTACCCTACCTGGCATACCCGAGTGTGTGATCCACAGCCCCGAAGATCAAGTATCGAGGTAATCAACCTCCCAGATAGACAATAACATAATCATGAACATATATAATCAATGTACAAGTATAATCAAAAGATCCTAAGGAAAGAATAAATCATATATCATCAGAGTACGAAAGACAATCAAAATGTCTAAATCAATAATTAAAGTGAGGCGGAATCTCACTCCATAAACAGCGGAAAAGTAGTTCTAAAAAGAAAAGGAAAAGGGATGAAAACTAATCCCAGTAGCAGGTACAATAAGTAACTAAATTGTTCTCAATCTTATAGACAACATTTCTATAAGTATAAATCTCAAAAATGGCGCAAGGGCACTTCCACTCTATGGTCGGACTAAGCATCGTACACAGCATAACCACCCGCGGAATCTTCAGTGTAATTGTCGTAACTGCAATTGTGAAACCCAACCCTAACCTGACCCTGACCTTGACCCGGTAACCCGGTTGTTTTTAGGTCCGAAGACTCGGAGTAAAGGAAGAAGCCAACTATGGGCCATCTCAGTAGAAGACATGGTGTTTGACTCTAAACCCATGGATGTTGATGATGGAGTTCCATACTTGGAAGTCTGTGCAGATTTGGAAAGGAAGCTGCAGCTTGATGAAGATGAGATTAGTTGAAGGACTTGGAGTATTATCTGACTTGGTTTGAAGGTATTTCCTCACACTAGATATGTCACTTGATGTGTGTGCAAAAGCCCATAAGGTTTAGAGCCCATTTGATCCTCCAATTCCCAATTTTGGCCTTACTGTCTGCCTTGGTCGACTGGACCACTCAACCAAGCACTCGACCAAAGGATTGCCAAATCTGAGAAATTGTAATTTTAGGGTTTTTCACTTATATTTAAACCCTACTTCGTGTTTCTTTGTTACGGCTGCCTCCTAAACACTTTTTGAACGTGAGAAGACCTCTTCGGAACTCTCTCTGGTGATTTCGAAGACTCCTCTGCAGATGTGAAGCCTCTCATCGCTGTTCTGCCAATTCCAGGTTAGTAATCGCTTCAACATTGCGAATTTATTTTCTTCGATCTTGTTCTTGGTTGAGATCAGGAAGAAGATGCTGCAATCTTGCAACCATCTATTCCATGATCTCATTCTATTCTTTGAGATCTATGATCATCGTCATGATCTTAACCCTAGCCGGATTAATTCTTGAAACCCTGACCCTTGTTTGATTTCTGGAAAACTTTGGTAACCTCCCATGCGAGGGGAACCTCATGGGTAATATTTATGTTAATCTAACCTTGATCATTGAATGATTTTCTTGTTGTTTTTGACCAAATAAATTATTCCCTTTCATCCTGTGATCATAACCTTTTCATGAGAGCCATAAAGATTGAAACCCTAGTTTCTTGGGTTAAATCAACAACCCATATTTTTACCATGACTTGATGATTTTATCTTCCCATATGATTCTAATACATCCTAGGAAGTTCCCCTTCGAATTTCGGATCAATCCGACTTCAAACGAAGGAGTTATGGCCAAAGCAGTTTGTACAATTTCGTATTGACTTGCTTGGTCGACTGGCCAGTCTACCAAGCACTCGACTAAAGGAGTCAGTAGCTTCGTTTTTTGCCCGATTTGATTCGTTTTCTCTCTGATCTTTTAGGCATCTTTCCTAATGTTGTATATATGATTGTTAGGAGTTTATTTGCTAAGTTTGGATTTGCTCTCTTTGATCTTTGGATTATCTTCGGCGATAATCAAGGTAAGGACAGTTATTTCATAATAACCTAGATTGCATACTCTCTGGTTTCTACTTTTTGAAACTATGAGTTTGCTTACTGTTCTTGTACTTTATACTTCTGATGTACTACTGTAAGTACAGTAGCACTTGTTTACATATTCTTTTTCATTATTCAAGCTTATATGAGATGTTTATTACTGCTTGATCGGATTATGTTGTTACATTCTCTTTTATATGATGAATTGTTGGTTGTGTATGTCATGACTGATCTGAGAATGTGTTTGATTAAGTATGGTTTGTGATTGGGAAGTGTCCTTTTGATGCTTCTGTCATTGGACATCGGAGGGAATAGTATGGGATGTTCTCCTAAAATGCCCATCGACGCTTTCCCGAATCATTGGTTGTCATACCTAGGGTTGTCTAGCAGTGTTTGGCTAGGATGTCCCCATTATATCAGACCCAAATCGGAAGGGTATTGAGACCAAACGACCCGTGGTAGCAATG
This sequence comes from Hakea prostrata, assembly GCF_041222555.1. Taxonomy (NCBI): domain Eukaryota; kingdom Viridiplantae; phylum Streptophyta; class Magnoliopsida; order Proteales; family Proteaceae; genus Hakea; species Hakea prostrata. The sequence goes on from NC_142606.1 coordinate 26,280,617, forward strand.
TGATTTACGGACGCTCAAGACCGGTAACCAACCCGTGAGAGGACAGGAATCATATTGTGGGGGCCATTTATTGGAGGGTTGCATATGGCTAGACTTGGGCTCATGGGCGCTCGAGACTGGTGAGTTATATCCGTGAGAGGACATGAGAGCTTCCCATTTACCATATGTGGATAACCAATAGGGTTGATGAGTCCGTATTTGAGAGAGTCGGATATGCTGACTCTAGTGTGAAGGATACCGGAAAGGATCCCGAGAGGGGAGGAATGGAAGTATCTGGATCTGAGTTGATGTAACAAAGTAGATGACTTGCATTGGGCTAGGCTTTACCCTGACATGCACCAATACTTAGACCAAATTGTGATGTGAGAGAGCAGTGACTTAACCCCCAGCCATGGAATGTCCGAGAGGGATGCCGGATCCACTACCAACCGGAGCCGTATGTGTGACCTACCCAAAGAAGTATGGTGTTACGACTTAAAGCATGTCTGCCAATAGAGACCAGCATACATAAAGTTTAGATGCATACATACATTATCTGTTTCATACTGCATTGCATCTTGTTATGATTTGCTGCATGTTATTTATGTTGTTATGAGTTATCTTGCCTTACTGAGTTTCTTTCGAAACTCATTCCCTTTTGTACAATGTTTTGTTAGACTATTCTACAGGTACTGACTACTATGATGGACAGTACGATGAAGCGCAAGCCGGTGAAGCGTACTACACGCAAAGTATAGGCAACAATCAAGATTTCTGTGATGATCCCTCAAGTGATCAAGTTGCGTACTACGATTAGACGTAACGTGGAGTTGGAGCATCTCTGTTGGACTGACGAAGTCCACTATTTTAAAGATGTTATTTATAGGATAGAAGACTCTTATGTTTAGTTTATCTTTCTTATTTCTTTTGTTTCAGTTGTTATTCCTTTTAGGCTTACATACTACGTTCCGTTGTATCTGTGGAGTGAGTTTCCACCTCGCTCTACTTCTTTTGATATCTTCGGATATCTAGTATCATTTTCCGCACTCTGATTATATTGATTATTCATTTCTTGACTTTAATCTTTTGTTTATAATATTTAAACCATGATTATTTCCTGTTTATGATTATGTTATTGTATATGTGGGAGGATGATTTCCTCGATACTTGATCTTCGGGGCTTTGGATCACACTCCTGGGTATGCCAGTTAGGGTACCGGCTGGGGGGATGTGATAGAAATCACCTTCCTGGAGATATGCCTCTTCTCCTTGCGCTTCTTCATACGAGCAGTCATGATACTCAGAACCAGTAAAGAAATCTAACAATACATTTCACAAAAGGAATGAGTTTCAAAGAAACCCAGTAAGGCAGTTAATCCATAACAACATAAATAGCAGGATTTTAAAGTAGAGTAAAATGCTATATGATATGAAACACATGATGCAATATGATTCTAACTCTATGTATGCTGGTCTCTATTGGCAGACATGCTTTAAGTCATAGCACCGTACCTCTTTAGGAAGGTCTCATCTCACAATGCCTTTTGGTAGTGGGTCCGGCATCCCTCGGGACATTCCATGGTTGGGGGTTAAGTCACCGCTCTCTCACATCACCATTGGTCTAAGTACTAGCACATGTCAGGGTCAAAGCCTAGCCAAATACAAGTCTCCTACTTAGTTACATCAAGTCAGATCCAGATACGTCCATTCCTCGCCCCTGGCGATCCTTTCCGGCATCCTTCACACTAGAGTCCTCATAGTCCCTGACTACGGACACATCAACCCTATAGGTCATCCACATATGGTAAACAGGAAGCTCTCACGTCCCCTCACGAGTTGGTTACCGGTCTTGAGCGCCCATGAGCCCAAGTCTATCCATATGCAACCCTACCAATAAATGGCCCCCACAATGTGATTCCTGTCCTCTCACGGGTTGGCTACCAGTCTTGAGCGCCCATGAATCCCCATTGCTACCACGGGTCGTTCAGTCTCAATACCCCTCCGATTAGGGTCTGACATAACGGGACATCCTAGCCAAACACTACTAGACAGTCCTAAATATGTCATCCACAGTTTAGGAAAGTGACCAAAGGGCATCTCCGGAAACATCCCATAATATTCCCGTAGTTGTCCAAGGACAGAAGTGTCAAAAGGACACCTCTCCTTTCCAAACCATACTTAATCATGCACAAACATAAATCCATAACATCACATATATGGTAACTTCTTATATGGAAAGAAATCAATAATAACATCCAACTTGCATATATTTGGTAAGTAAATCATACATGAATCAATTTTGCATAAACAAGTAATGCTACTGTAATCAAGGTAGTTGAATCAGTAGTATATCATTGTAAGAATCTATTTAAGGAAATAAATCAAAGATTTAAATATAGAAACTAGAACATACAATCTATGTAGTTAAGGAAATAACCATCCTTACCTTATATAACTCGCAAAGGATCTTGGGGAATCAAGTAAGACCTTGTCTAAATTTGGAAAGAAAGTCCTAAACAAGTATATATAACATATTAGGAAAGATACCTAGAAGGAAAGAAACCAAATCATCCAAAACAAGCCAAACATGAGGTTGCTGTCCTCATTGGTTGATTGATTGGTCTACTGCCTCAGTCGACCAACAGAGACAGTGGCCTTCAAAATCAGAGATTTTAGAATATAAAACCGAATTTGGTGGTTCAAAAGGGTACCAAACAAGGGGGAAAATTACAAGGGTAGTATGCTAGTATATAGAGGACTTCAAAACTCTAATCATATCAAGTCTTCAAGTTACAAATTAGGAAACAAAAAGTTACCATAATTAGATCAATCATGGTTCTTGAAGAATTCATAGTAAAAATCATGGACAAAAACAATAGGATGATGGATTACTAATATGACAAAGGATTCATGAACAGCATGCATAGATTCTCTAGAGAAATAGAGCTAAGGCTGAAGAACATCAATCTAAATAAGGAAAGAGAATAGATACATGTTTTCCTTCAAAAGTGAGTGATGATCTTGATGAAGATCATCCACTAAGCTTTAGATCCTTAGGAAAAGAGAGGGAATGAGTAAAGAGATAGTTGCAACAGAGATACAACATCATCTCTACTGTCCTCAGTCAGAAAAGGAAAGAAAAGTAATGGAGAATCAAAGATGAAACATAGAAGAGGATGATCACATACCTTTTTGTGAGAAAGCACGAGATTTGACGAAGATCCGTCAAGAGAATCAACAAGGATGCAAGGGAGATGACTTGCAGAGGGCTTTGGTTCGTTCCGAAGAGTTTGGAGGCAGAAAATACGAAGTAGACTCGAGATTGGACTTAAATAGAGCAAGCAAAGACCTAATTAGCAAAATCAGATCTCATTGGTTGATTGATTGGTTGACTGGCCCAGTCGACCAATCAGGACAAGCAAGTCCAAAATAGGGAAATGAAGGCTCAGATCAAATCCTAACATAAAAGGGTTTTGCACACACACCATGTGACTTACCTAGTAGGTAGAAATGCCTTCGAACCAAGTCAGAGGGTACTCCAAGTCTATCAACTAATTCCATCTTCATCAGGGTGCAGTTTGCATAAATGGAACACTGTCATCAACACTCATGGATTGTAAGCCAAACACCAAGTCTTCCACTGGGATGGCCCATAGCTGACTTCTTGCTTTACTTCGGGTTGTCGGACCTACAAACAACAGGGTTTCCAGGTCAAGGTTATGGCTGGGTTTCACATGAAATGAGGGCTAAGCTTTCTCTTAACATTGAATCTCATTACACCTTTTATTGGTGAAACCTTCAAGAAAACTTTCTCTCCAACTTGAAATTCTTCTCTTGTCGGCATAAGATTTCTGTCTTGACTGGGCAGACTTAATCCTTTCTCTGATCATATCAACCATCGCACTCATAGCTTCAATCATCTCAGGGCCTAAGACCTTTCTTTCACCCTTCTCAGTCCAGTACAATGGTGTCCTACAAGTATTACCATACAAAGCCTTGAATGGAGCCATGCCTATTGTTGCTTGATAACTGTTGTTATAGGCAAACTCAACCAAAGCTAAGTGTTCATCCCAATTACCACCCATATCCACAACACAGGATCTGAGCATGTCTTCCAAGGTCTGAATTGTTTGCTCAGATTGTCCATCCGACTGTGGGTGATGAGCTGTACTCAAATTCAATTGGGTCCCAAGTCTTTTTGCAAACTGTTCCAAAACCTTGAGGTGAACCTAGGATCACGTTCAGAAACAATACTCATTGGCACTCCGTGTAGACGAACCACATTGTCCACATAAAGCCTAGCTAGCTTATCCAAAGTATGAGCGATCTTCATAGGAATGAAGTGGGCTGATTTGGTCAACCTATCAACAATCACCCACACAGTGTCATTGCCTTTACTTGTCCGAGGCAAGCTAGTCACGAAGTCCATAGAGATATCCTCCCACTTCCAACTAGGAATAGGAAGGGGTTGAAGTAATCCAGATGGGGGTTGATGAATGGCTTTCACAAGCTGGAAAGTCTCACACTTGGCAACAAAATCATCAACATCAGCCTTCAAACCAATCCACCAAAAATGTTCCTTCAGGTCGTTGTACATCTTGGTGCTTCCAGGGTGTATTGTAAAGACTGACTGGTGTGCTTCCTTCAATATTTCCTTCTTAATTTCCTCATTTGCTAGCACACACAGTCTACCTCTAAACAATAAAGCACCATCCATGGATATACCGAAGTCGGGGTTCGACCTAGGACTCGAAGAAATCTTCTCAACTTTGTCCTTAAATTCATGATCAGAACTCTGCAAGGCAACAATCCTATCTCTGAGGTTAGATCTTGCCGTCATGGTAGAAAGAACAAAATTTGAATTCTCAGGCACAACTTCCAAATCAAAACTCTCAATTGAAGACAACAAGGGTTGACTCAAAGGATTCAAATCCAAAGTCTTTTTCTGATTCTTCCTACTAAGAGCATCAACAACAACGTTTGCCTTACCCAGGTGATACTGAATATCACAATCATAATTCGGACTAATTCCAACCGTCTTCTTTGCTTCATGTTCAACTCCTTTTGGGTAAAGAAGTATTTCAAACTCTTATGATCCATGAAAATGGCAATCTTCTCACCGTAGAGGTAATGTCTCCAAATCTTCAAAGCGAAGACAACAACGGCAAGTTCTAGATCGTGAGTGGGGTAATTCCGCTCATAATCCTTCAATTGCCGAGAAGCATAGGCTACGACCTTACCATGTTGCATCAGCATGCAACCCAAACCAATCTTTGACGCATCAGTATAGACTGTCATACCGCCAGAACTATCAGGTATAGTCAAAACCGGGGCACTTGTCAATCTATCTTTCAACTCTTGGAAATTCTTCTCACAAGCGTCAGACCAAACAAACTTCTCTTCTTTCCTGGTCAACTTAGTCATAGGAGCAGTCAACCGAGAAAAGTTCTCAATAAATCTTCTGTAGTAACTCACCAATCCAAGGAAACTTCTTATTTCCGTAACCGTCTTCGGTCTTTCCCAATCAGCCACTGCTTGGACTTTTTTAGGATCGACATGAATACCTTCAGCTGAAACCACATGGCCGAGGAATACTACTCTTTTGAGCCAGAAATCACACTTGCTAAACTTGGCGTATAGCTTCTTTTCTCGCAGTCTTTGTAAAGTGAAACTTAGATGGCTCGCATGCTCTTCTTCATTCTTCGAATAGATCAAAATGTCGTCGATGAAAACAATCACAAACTTATCAAGCACATCATGAAATACTCAGTTCATGAGGTCCATTAACACTACAAGAGCATTAGTCAAACCGAAAGGCATGACTCTAAACTCATAATGACCATACCTTGTTCTGAAAGCTATCTTGAAGATATCACTTGACTTCAATTTCAACTGGTGATATCCAGATCTCAAGTAAATCTTCGAGAACACTGCTGCACCCTTCAACTGATCGAAGAGATCATCAATTCTGGGTAGCGGGTAACTATTCTTGATGGTCCACTTGTTCAACTCACGGTAGTCGATGCACAGACGCATGCTACCATCCTTCTTCTTGACAAACAAAACCGGAGCTCCCCAAGGTGACACAATAGGTTGTACAAAACCTCTATCAATGAGCTCATTCAACTGGTTTTGTAACTCCTCAGCTCAGTAGGAGCCATCCTATACGGAGCCTTAGATACCGGAGCGGCACCAGGGATGAGATCAATAGAAAACTCAACATCCCTATCTGGAGGCACTCCCGCTAGATCATCAGGGAAGACATCAACAAAGTCGCAGACAATTTTGACTTCGTCAACTCTTTTCTCTACTTTACTCTTGCCTTCAGATGAAGCATCATCCACAAGGGCGTAGACTTGCATCAATGCAGATAGGACCTTCTTACAAACCCTTCTTCTCTCACCTTGAAATTCAAAGACCGGACTTCCACAGATTTGGAACTGAATTCTCCTTGAGGAACAAAGAAACACAGCTTTGTGGGTTGTCAACCAATCAATTCCCAAAATGACATCAAAGTCCATCATGTCAAGAAGTACCAAATTAGCTTTCAAGTTCTTCTCACCAATCAACACAGGACATTTAACTAACCCTTTATCTAGTTTCACAATAGGACTAGTAGGTGTACTAATCAATAAACAACTAGATAAATCCTCAGGCATTAGGTCAGTCTTCTTGATGAATGCAGATGACATAAACGAATGAGATGCACCCATATCAAATAAGACAAATGCAGGAATAGAAGCGACTAACAATGTACCTATAATCACATCATGGCTTGCATCCTGTTCAGTACTGGAAATACTGAACACTCTACTAGAGGGAGGAGCAGGAGCATTCTTCACTACAGGAGCAGCTGCTGGACGAGGTCGCTTCGGACAAGCACGAGCAAAATGACCAGCTTGCTTACAGAAAAAGCAAACAAGATTGCTAGGTCCCACTGGAGTAGCTACAACACGGGGCTTCTGACCCAAAGGCCTAGGATTTGCATTCACAGGCCTAACATTTGCATTCACTGGTGGTCGATTCCCGCCATACTGTCTAAACTGGTCGGGCTGCTGAAAACCAGGGCTCTAACCTACACTCCTAGGCTAAAAAGCAGGAGTGGGGTAGGGTGCAACTGTCACAAAGCGCTGATCATTACGATCCACCAAACCAGGGTTCCTAGGTTGCCAGGGCCTTTGCACACGTGCACTCTCCTTCTCAGTTTCTTCCAACTTCGAGTTCTGCACCACTTGGGCATAGCTCACTATAGGCTGGACAGTGAGGTAAGCTTTAATGGCAGGGCGTAGTCCTTTAAAGAACTTCTTCGCTTTGGCGAGGTCAAGCTTCAGAGTCTGGAGCAAAGAAATGAAGCTCCTCAAACTTCTGTTGCTACTCCAATACAGACAAGGATCCCTGCGTAAGAACCATAATTCGGCTTCCTTCGCATCTTTCACCGCCTCAGGGAAATAGTTAATGCAGAAAGCTTCCTTGAACAAATCCCAAGTTACAACACCCGCATGCAAACCTTCCAAAACAAGCCGAGTGGAGGTCCACCAAGCGTCAGCTCCATGTTGCAACTTCTGTTCAGCAAACATAATCTTTTGGGCTTTAGAACATTGTAGATGTCAAAAAACCTAGGCAATCACATTCCCAATCAGTCATTCACAAGCACAATTGTTAATACAACATATAATCATTCATAATTGAAATAACAATTGAATAATAATAACAAGTACTACTGTTGTTGAAGAACTACAGCAACCATATGATTATAAGAAACTAATTACGGCAGTGATATGATCATGTAATTCTAAAACAAAATACAAGTAGACATGCATATTAGGTTATTAGAGATCAACCATCCTTACGTTAAGTAATCTTTAAAGGATTCCGTAGAAGAGGTCCAAGACTAGCAATTAAGACCTAAACAAGCATATAATAATGATTAGGAGTAAGACCTAGAAGATTAGAAGTCAATCGGAAGCAAACAGAGCTATTTTGAGGCTACTGTCTGTGTTGGTCGATTGGTTGGTCTACTGACCCAGTCGACCAATGGGACAATACGGGGCTGTAAACCCTAATTTGATCATAACTTCTTCGTTTGAAGTCTGATTGGTCCGAAATTCAAAAGGGAGCATCCTAGAACATATTAGGACCCAAGAAGGTCAAAGTATCAAGTCATGGTCAAAAGATAGGTTCTTGATTGAGTCATAGGATTAAGGTTTCAATATATACTAACCATGGCTCTCATGGAAAGGCTAGGGTGAATAAAGATTCACCCTAGTAAATAAAAGAGTACTAACCATGTCAAGAAAAGCTTTGGGGATGACCCAATAATTAACAAGGAAAGTTAGTGTCACATCCCCCCAGCCGGTACCCTAACTGGCATACCCGGGAGTGTGATCCACAGCCCTGAAGATCAAGTATCGAGGAAATCATCCTCCCACATATACAATAACATAATCATAAACAGGAAATAAATCAAGTTTTAATATTATAAACAAGGTTCAAAACAAGAAATGAACAATCAGTATAATCAGAGTGCGGAAAGATACCAGATATCCAATGATATCAAAAAGGAATAAAGTGAGGCGGAAACTCACTTTACCAAAAATAGCGGAATGTAGTATGAAAATCAAAAGGGATTACAACTGAAACAAATGCACTAAGAAATAAACTAAGATCAAGCGTCTTCAAGTTTATAGATAATGTCTTCATAAGTATGGACTTCATCAATCCAATGAATCCGTTCTAACTCTATGCCGTTCTCAAAAGTAGTACGCAGCTTGATCCGCCGAGGATCATCAAAGTAATCTTGATCGTTGCCAGCACTTTGCGTGTAATACGCTTCATCAGCTTGTGCTTCGCTGTACTGCTCGTCATAATACTCTATACCTGCAGGATAATCTAACAAGAAAATGTACAAAAAGGAATGAGTTTCGAAGAAACTCAGTAAGGCAAGTTAATCCATAACATCGTAGATAACATGTGGCAAAACATAACATGATGCAATGCAGTATGAAACAAGTAATGAATGTATGCATCTAACTCTATGTATGCTGGTCTCTATGGTAGACATGCTTTAAGTCATAGCACCGTACTTCTTTGGGAAGGTCCGCTCACATCCTCAACCATTTAAGATATCTTGGATTCCCTCACCCATTTAAGGTATCTTGGGCAGCCGGTTGGTAATGGGTCCTGCATCCCTCGGGACAAACCATGGTAGGGGTTAAGTCAACACACTCTCTCACAACCATTTGGCATAAGTATTGGCGCATGTTAGGGAAAAGCCTAGCCCAATGCAAGTCATCTACTCAGTTACATCAACTCAGGTCCAGATACTTCCATTCCTCGTCCCTGACGATCATTTCCGGTATCCTTTCCACTAGAGTCCTAATAGTCCCTGACTACAGACTCATCAACCCTATTGGTTATCCACATATGGTAAACGGGAAGCTCTCATGTCCCCTCACGGATCATTTCACCGGTCTTGAGCGCCCATGAGCCCAAGTCTAGCCATATGCAACCCTCCAATAAATGGCCTCTTTCGAGTATCCACAATGTGATCCATGTCCTCTCACGGATCTTTTCACCGGTCTTGAGCGCCCACGAATCCCCATTGCTACCACGGGTCGTTCGGTCTCAATACCCTTCCGATTCGGGTCTGATATAACAGGGGTATATCCTAGCCAAACACTGCTAGACAGCCCTAGGTATGACATCCATTGATTCGGGATAGCGTCGATGGGCATCTTCGGAGAACATCCCATACTATTCCCTCCGATGTCCAAGGACAGAAGTGTCAAAAGGACAACTTCCCAATCCCAAACCAAACTTAAGCAAACACATTCTCAGATCAGTCATAACATATACGACCAACAGTTCATCATATACAAGAGAATGTAAAAGAAAAATTAGATTAGGCAATAATAGGTAATTCATATAACATGAAAAATGAAAAAGATAATATAAACAAGTGCTACTGATCTCACAGTAAGAGATCAGAATTAAATTATAATAACAGTAAGTAATCTCATAGTTTCATAAGGTAGAAACCAGAGAACAAGTAATCTATGTAGTTAAGGAATTAACTGTCCTTACCTTGATTATCGAAGAAGATGATCCAAAGATCAAAGAGAGCAACTCCAAACTTAGCAAATAGACTCCTAACAATCATAGATACAACATTAGGAAAGATGCCTAAAAGATCAGAGAGCAAACAAATCAATTCGGGCGAAAAACAAAGCTACTGACTCCTTTGGTCGAGTGCTTGGTAGACTGGCCCAGTCGACCAAGCAAGTCAGTACGGAATTGTACAGACTGCTTTGGCCATAACTTCTTCGTTTGAAGTCGGAATGATCCGAAATTCGAAGGGGAACTTCCTAAGGTATATTAGGATCATATAGTAAGATAAAAACATCAATTCATGGGGAAATTTTGGGTTCTTGATTTAACCAAAGAATTTAGGGTTTCAACCTTATGGTTCCCATAAAAAGGTTGAGATCATAGAATGAAAGAAAATTAAACAATTGGCCAAAGGCAATAAGAAAATCATTGGAAAACTAATTTAGGTTACTAGAAATATTACCCATGAGGTTTCCCTCGCATGGGAGATTAACAAGAGTTTCCAGAACTCAAGCAAGGGTTAGGGTTTCAAGAAAATCTTTGGCTAGGGTTGAGATCATGATGATGATCATAGATCTCAAAGAAACGAAGGAGATCACGAAGGGATGGTTGCAAGGATGCAGCATCAACTTCCTGATCTCAACCAAGAACAAGATCAAGAAAAGAGAATTAATAATTCAGAAGAGATACTAACCTTGAATTGTAAGAACAGAGAAGAGAGGTTTCAGATCTGCAGAGGAATCTTCGAAATCACCAGAGAGAGTTTCGGAGAGATGTTCTCACGTTCACAAAGTGTTTAGGAGGCAGCCGTAACAAAGAAATACGAAGTAGGGTTTAAATAAGAGTAAAAAACCCTAAAATTACAATTTCTCGGATTTCACCTTCCTTTGGTCGAGTGCTTGGTCGAGTGGCCCACTCGACCAGTCAGTCGACCAAGGCAGACAGTAAGGAATAATCAGGGATTTGGAGGATCAAATGGGCTTTAAACCTTATGGGCTTTTTCATACGCATCAAGTAACAAGTCAAGTGTGAAGAAATACCTTCAAACCAAGTCAGATAATACTCCAAGTCCTTCAACTAATCTCATCTTCAGACCACTGCAGCTTCCTTTCCAAATCTACACAGACATCCAAGTATGGAACTCCATCAACAACATCCATGGGTTCAGAGTCAAACACCATGTCTTCTACTAAGATGGCCCATAGTTGGCTTCTTTCTTTACTCCGGGTCTTCGGACCTAAAAACAACCGGGTTACCGGGTCAAGGTCAGGGTTAGGTTAGGGCTGGGTTTCACAATTAGGGTTCCCTAAGTTGGTTACTTCTCATGAAGGTTAACCTAGATTGGGTTTCAAGCTAACCCAAGGTAGTTTCACAGGGTGAAAGGGAAACATTCGCTTAGCAATTCAATACAAAGAATGCAATTGGGGAGGATTAGAAATAATAGGGTTCCCAATTGGATACTCTCATGAGGGTAACCCAATTTGGATATTCTCTCATGAAGGTTACTCAAGGGTTTCCTCCCATAGTCATCCTTGTTAGATTCCCTAGATAGGAAAGGAAAGGGATTCACCCAATCAATAATGGGGATCCAAGGAAAAGGATGTGAGACCTTTCCCACAATCACAAACTTTGTAGGAAGAACAATACAAGGGAGTGCAATCAAGAATTCAGGTAAGATCAAAGAGAAAAGAACATCAAGAAACAAGATCACCATATGGTTTCAAGAACTTCAAGAACATAGAGTGAATTGGGGAATTCACTCTAAGAAAGAAAGAAAAGTCAAGAATTCAGGTAAAATCAAGAAATAAGAACATCACCATATGGTTTCATGAACTTCAAGAACATAGAGTGAATTGGGGATTTCACTCTAAGAAATAAAGAAAAGTCAAGAATTCAGGTAAAATCAAGAAACAAGAACATCACCATATGGTTTCAAGAACTTCAAGAACATAGAGTGAATTGGGGAATTCACTCTATGAAAGAAATAATAGTATTTTAAAATCAAGAAAGGTATTGGGTAGGGTCTAACAATGAGATAATACAAGGTTTCACATAAAGTGAAAGGAAATAAATTCTAATCATACAATTAGGGTTTTACTAACAAGAATCTGTGTATCCCACGGGAAGACTAGGGAGAATAAAGATTCACCTTAGGGAAAGCAAGAGTAGAAATACATAATCAAGAAAAGTGTTGGGTAGGGTCTAACAATTAACAAAAGATTAGGGTTTCCTAATTTGGTTACCTCTCATGAGAGTTACCCAAAATTAGCTCTCACAGAATAACCCTTACTTTTGGTTTCCAATTGTCCAAAGAACATTAGGGATCAATCCCTCAATCATGAGGACACAAGGGAAGGTTATGGTAATGGTATGAGACCTTCCCCACAATCATAAAGATAGGTAGGAAAATCATGGAAAGTGTCATCAAGATCTTAGGTAGAGTCAAATTCAAGAATCATCGCCATATGGCTTCAAGAACATAGAGTGAATTGGGGGATTCAGTCTAGGGCTAATAGAATTAGAGAAGATGCCATTACAGTAGTGATTATCTTTCTCATAGTCAAAAGATCAGAAGTATAGAAGAAAGAATGAATCAAAGAAAAACGAATCGGTTACTAACCTTTTAGACGAAGAACCGATGAAGAAACTCGAACGGATGCTTGAGGATCTTCCTTGGCTTTGGAGGAGGGGTTCTAGGGTTATTCCCACGTTCTCCATAGGCTTAGAACTGATTGTGAGTGAAAAACATGGAGTTCCCCCCCCCCTTTTAAATAGCATAAAGAGTCCAAAAATACAAGGATTTCACCAAACTGACCAAATTGCCCCAATTGGTTGATTGGTTGTCAAAGAGGATGTTCTAAGGTCCTTCCCACGTTCTCTAGAGGCTTAGAAACATAATGGGGTTGTTTACCACGAAATTCCAATAAATAAAGCTTTAAAAACCCTTAAAAAATAGAATTTTACCAAACTGCCCCTGCTTGGGCAGCTTGCCCAAAAATAGGGATTTAATCGGCCTAACTTCAATATCTTTGGATGGGCTTCATACCACACTTCAAACAACTTACCTAGTATTGAGGGATGTCTTCAAACCAAGTCCAACTAGGCTTTAGGCCCATCAACCAAGTTTTTCTTCATCAATGAGCAATCCAACTCCAAATCAAGTAAGGTTTCAATAAGGGAACACCATCATGAATATCCTTGGGTTTCGGGGTCAAATACCATGTCTTCAACTGAGATGGCCCATAAAGACTTTTTCGTTCACTTTGGGTCTTTGGATCTACACTAAGGGAGATGTCTGATTTGACTTCCTAGGACCTTCCAAGGATAGCAACACTGTATTCAAGGTCCAAAAACAAGGTCAAACATTAAAGAAGCCCTTCTTCACCCAAAATAGATAGGGTGTTCTAGTTTGGTTTGGGCTAGATTTCACAGTTCTGTACTTATTATACGTGATTAGTCACACACTTACACTTTTTATTTTGGGATATGTATGACTTAAAACTTATGCACTTGCTTTTGTCGTTTCATATACATTATTGTGTCTTGTGCTCTGCTTGGTTATTATCTTTATGTGTTCGTGTGTTTCATATTATTATTGTACATTATTCAAGTTAGGTCCATTGTGCTTCAATTATTTACTCGAGTCACTTATGGATCAGTGACTCAAGATGCTCGGCTATATAATATTAAAGTTAGAATTGTAGGAGAACCAAGGCTCTAATACCAACTTCTGTAACAGCTCACCCAGCCAGTATCGAATTTACCCGCATACCCGTGGAGGTTATCCAATACTGCAGGATCAAGGTTCGCGGTCAATCCATTCCACATAATACATAATCAAACAACAAGCAATCAAAAGGTATTAAATATAAGTTCTTACAATTATCTAAAGTATTATCAGAGTTAAATATCTAAAATCATAGTTATAATAGAGGAATTCTAAATTGTTCATCGAAAAGGCTTGGAAAGGTAAGACCTCAATCTCTCTTTTCATCATTATGCATCCTGATACAGAGAAAATATGATCGAACGTGGTTCACTCATGGTTCGACCTTCAACTCCGGTCGAGACGAAGAGAATCGACTCGTTTCCGAAAGAACCGGGTTCAGGAAGTAGCTTGCTGAGGAAGAAAACTAAATCAGCTATAGGCACACCCTAATCCAATACTTATGGAGGAGGTTAATTAACCTAATGACGATAGGCAGAATTCGGCGGCTGTCACTTATCACTTTCAAAAGGATAACCATCAGATAACGATCAGATTATCCTAGGAGTCCTCTACTAGTCCAAACTAGTAGAAGTCTATCACTTAACGGATCTATCTGTCGAGATCCAACGACTATCCGAAGAAGGCTCATATACATCCAACGAAGAAGATTCGAAGGTACACTCTATATAAACATCGCCTCCCCACAAGGGGGAGGGATCTAGATACACACACTTGAACGTGAACACTCAGATGCTTACTATCTGAATCCTATTCCAGTTATTCATTCCTTAGCTCTGTGTTCTAGCAGAGCCGTTTGTGATTAACTTCATCAACTGACAGCCTTCAGAGGTGGACTCCTGACCCCAGCGGTCGGGCCACATCTGACACTTTGTTTCGCAGGTCATTCTTAGGAGATCTAAGGGCTGAGCAGATTTTGGACGCATCATTTGGCGCCGTCTGTGGGAAACGTTTCAGAAAGCTATGGTGACTAGATCAGCGGCAGCAGCAGCCGCTGCTGCACAGCGAGATGCTGGTATCCAAATTCCTGGAGTAAACAATCCAGATATTCCCCAGGGAAGTAGTCGGCTGCTCGAGGTAGATGGTGGTCAAGGAGGTAATAATCCTCGAGAGACACTCCAGCATCAACTGGATCAACTGAAACTCCAGATGTTGGACGTAAGTCAGGCACTCCGTGCACTGACCAGACAGGTGGTGATATCACCAGAGCCCGATTGTCATGATACGGGAAGGCATGCATTGCAGCGGAGATTAATTGACGAACAAAATGTCGGTCAAAACTACTGTGAAGAAGACCGAATACCTAGGAGAACTGAAAATCTCCCTAGGCATGATGATCAGTTCGACGGACCACAAGGGAGTACTACAGATTCAAATACAAGGTTGGTTACAGGAGTGAGAACTCACTCACCAACTATTAGACGAGCTGCTCGTGATGATCGTGCTCGTGATGATCGTGTTGTTCGTGATGATCGAGTTGTTCGTGATGATCGTGCTGTTCGGGATGATCAAGTTGTTCGTGATGATCTAGCTATTCGAGATGATCGCGTTGTTCATGATAATGATTATGTTGTTCGGGGTCGTGATCGTGTTGCTGAAGATCGATCGACACACATTGGTCAGAAACTGGCTAATATCAATCAGAAGCTCGGGCAATTGGCGAAAGGTAGGATCACTGATGATATCTATTCAGTTATTTGAAAGACTCCGTTTGCCGAGCCCATTGCCGTATACCAGTTTCCTCACAATTTCCGCCTGCCAACTTTTTCTACATTCGACGGCTACGGAGATCCTACGGCCCACATCGGTTATTATTAGCAGACTATGGCAGTTGCAGGTAATTCTGATGAAATTCTCTGCAAGGTCTTTGGTTCATCTTTAACTGTTGTGGCACAGAAATGGTTCTCGAACCTTCCATCGGGAAGGATCGGGAAGGATCGTGAATTTTGACGAGTTGGCACGCAAATTCATAGGGCCATTCCAGAGTGGAATTCAGATCAAGAAGACTGAAGAAACCTTGTTTACTATTAGACAAGGGAATAATGAATCAATTCGGGAATATTTGAAAAGGTTCAACAGGGTTACAATGGAGATAGAGAATCTAGATGAGCAAGTAGCTAAAACTGCCTTGTTCACTGAACTCACTAATCGAAGACTCTTGGAGTTGGTACAGAGATGCCAAAAGCAAGCGGAAGTCACGGAAATCTTGGATGCACACCAGGGAGACAATAAAGTCTCCGCAAAAGAACAAAAGGCTCCTGAGAACAAGCCGAAGCCGAAGCAGAACATTCGTGATCGAGTTGGAAAGCCTTATCAGGCGTGGCGGAAGAGATCTCCCTTTTGAACCATCAAATTCGGTTCTTGATTCTCAAATTCGGATTCTTGTAGGCCATTGTCTACATTGGTCGACTCATTGGTCGACTGGTCCAGCAGACCAATCAATCGACCAATGAGTACAGCAACCTCATTCTTGGTTTGTTTAGATTGATTTATGATCTTTTCCTTTATGCATCTTTCCTAACATGTTGTATGCCCTTGTTTAGGACTGTCTTCTCAAGTTTAGTCAAGATCATACTTGGTTCTTTAAGATCCTATCCAAGTTAGAAGGTAAGGATAGTTAATTCCTTAACGACATAGATTGCTTGTTCTCTAGTTTCTACTTTATGAAACTATGAGATTACCTACTGTTGTTGTATTTTAATTCTGATCTCCTACTGTGGGAACAGTAGCACTTGTTTATATTGTCTTTTTATTATTCATGATGTATGAATTACGTATTATTGCCTAATCTGATTTTTGCTTTTACATTCTCTTGTATATGATGGACTGTTGGTTGTGTATGTCATGAATGTTCTGAGAATGTGTTTGCTTAAGTTTGGTTTGGGATTGGGGAGTATCCTTTTGATGCTTCTGTCCTTGGACATCGGAGGGAATAGTATGGGATGTTTTCCGAAGATGCCCATCGACGCTTTCCCGAATCAATGGTTGTCATTCCTAGGTATGTCTAGCAGTGTTTGGCTAGGATATACCCCTGTTATATCAGACCCGATTCGGAAGGGTATTGAGACCAAACGACCCGTGGTAGCAATGGGATTCACGGGCGCTCAAGACCGGTGAGTTATATCCGTGAGAGGATAGGAATCACATTGTGGGGGCCATTTATTGGAGGGTTGCATATGGCAAGACTTGGGCTCATGGGCGCTCAAGACCGGTGAAATGATCCGTGAGGGGACATGAGAGCTTCCCGTTTACCATATGTGGATAACCAATAGGGTTGATGAGTCCGTAGTCCGGGACTATTAGGACTCTAGTGGAAAGGATACCGGAAAGGATCGCTCGGGGCAAGGAATGGAAGTATCTGGACCTGAGTTGATGTAACTGACTAGATGACTTGCATTGGGCTAGGCTTTTCCCTGACATGCGCCGGTACTTATGCCAAATGGTTGTGAGAGAGTGTGTTGACTTAACCCCTTGCCATGGTTTGTCCTGAGGGATGCAGGACCCATTACCAACTAGCTGCCCAAGATATCTTAAATGGTTGAGGGAACCCAAGATATCTTAAATGGTTGAGGGTATGAGCGGACCTTCCCAAAGAAGTACGGTGCTATGACTTAAAGCATGTCTACCATAGAGACCAGCATACATAGAGTTTAGATGCATACATACATTACTTGTTTCATATTGCATTGCATTCTTGTTATGGTTTGCTTCCATGTTATTTATGTTGTTATGGATTAACTTGCCTTACTGAGTTTCTTTCGAAACTCATTCCTTTTTTTGTACAATCTGTTGTTAGACTTCTCTACAGGTTCGGATTTCTTTGACGGTATGTATGAGGAAGCACAAGGTGAAGAAGATGAAGACTGAAGAGCAAGAAGAGCTGACTGAAGATGTGGATTAGATTTCTTTTGTTTCTTCTAGACTTTACTTTACTTGTATTAGCTTAGAGCTTTACATTGGATTTCGATCTACCTTCCGCATGTGTTTGTAGGGTATATTTCCGCTATACTCTACAGTTGTCTTTTGATTTGGTATCTTGTTATTCTGCACTCTGATATTCTATAGTGATCCTTCTGAGATCCTTTCTTGACTTTTATTATAAATTACTTGAACATTATGATTTGTTCTTGCTTTTGATTATGTTATTGTGCGAAATGGATATGATCGTTCCTAAACTTGATCTTTTGGGCTGTGAATCACTCCCTCGGGTATGCCAGTTAGGGTACTGGCTGGGAGGATGTGACAGAATGGTATCAGAGCCTAAGTTTTCGGCCAATCATAACCATAGAACACAGTAATGAAAGCATCCTTGAGTCATAGATCCAGAAGTGACTCAAACTTTCTTAGAAATGAATAATAGAAAACTTGGATTAGAACTTGAACAAACAAAGCATAATATACCAAACTTGAATAATATACAATCATTAAAGTTTATGACTTGTACTTGGGTTGTAGTCATGGTTAGAGTTAAGTTGTCAGTTTTAAGTTATTGGGTATGTGTGTTGAGTTATGAGTTGAGTCTTGCTTTGAAAGTTGTTGTGGTGAGTTGTTTTTGTGAGTAAGTTGTCATTGTGAGGTGTTGTCGTCTTGAGCTGTCATATGAGTCTGAGTCATGTTGTAGTCATGTGTTGTCGTATGAGTCTGAGTCGGGAGTTGTTGTTGGGAGTTATGGTCGTGAGTAGTTGTTATGAGTTATAAGTCATAACTAAACATTAACAACTATTAATGCAACAAAAGAAAATGCATAATGTACAATAACACAAGTGAAACAAACTGAATTTCACTAATCACTTAGGTTTACAAGTCTGAAAGGAATTACATCTAAGAAAGCATAAAAGGAAACTCCTAGTACTATCTATCTAGGTGATCGACTCCGATGATCTGTCTGGTCTCTCCTAGATCTGAACTCCTTCTCCAGTCGTGCAAATTTCTCTCCCAAGGTATACATATAGGACTCTATCCTCTCCTGATGAGCCTTTATCCTCTTATGTGTGGAAGAAATCAATGACTGATGAGAAGCCACACCTGGAACCTCAGAAGTCGTATGTGATGGACCTCCAATCTCACGCAAGCGTGGTATAGGAATCTCCTCGTGTCTCAGAATTCTCACCCTGATTTTGATCCTCACCTCCTTGATCATCAATAACATCCTCATCTTGAACTGGAACCCCATCATGATCATCATTGTCTCCATGCTCATCATCATCATCATCATCATCACCATCATCATCACCATCATCATCATCATCATGTCGTCGGCATCCTCATCCTCTGTATTATCAGCCTTGACAATGTCACCCTCATCCTCTGACCTAACTACGTCGCGAAGCCCCTATGATATCCCTGGTAGTGAAATGAATCGCTTTACCTCCAACCGTAGACTTGATGACAATTCTAGTGCTATTTGTTTAAGAAATTGTTCCTGAGAATCGAGTTAACCTCTCATAGCCCGAGACTTTCATCTTAGTCGTGTCAATAGATCTTCTATAGTGTATTTGTGTGCCTCCATCCTCAAATTGTCGAGCTGGAATAGTTTCCTCATCTTCCTGAACTTACTGATCTTGAGTCTCATCCTGAGCTTGAACCTCATCCCCGTACTCATTCTCATTCTCATCATACCCCCATCATCATCATCACTGTCATCAGCACCCTCATCCTCTGATCTAACTGCATCTCGAAGCCCCATCTTCCCGATCAACCATGAGCCGATAGAAGATTCAATGTCGCAATCGGTAAGTTGCTCTTATCCTTTAACTTCTGCTATTGATCTATTCTTTACTTATGCATTGTATAAATACCATATGCACTGCTTTGATTTATCTTTGCTTGCGCATTGTATGAATACCACATGCATTGGCCTAATTTATTCTTTACTTACATACATATCTTATGCATTGCTTGATTTAATCCTTACTGATGCATTGCATATAGGCTATATGCATTGTTTTGATTTATTCTTACCATATGAGTTGCCTAGTCTATATGAAATGCTTGTCAGTATTGTTTTGAATTCCTCTTAGCTGTTTAAGAAGTCAGCCAAGAGTCCAACGTTCTTTACCTATTAGATCTATTTTTCGTTGTACCTTCCATCCCCTGGTAAAAATTCGGTGGAAGAATCGCACCCCTGATGAAAGTTCCTCATCTTATTGGAAGCCCAGTATGCTTTCAATTTCGGGGACGAAATTTTTTTAAGGGGGGGAGATTGTGAGATCCCACCTATTCCTAACCTTGCTATTGTACCAAATACATATATACCATATACATTGTTCGATTTATTCTCTGCTGTACGAATTGCCTAGTTTCGTTTGGTAGAAGTTTACCCCAAAGCTGATCTATTCTCTCCATGATTTCTCCTTGTGCCTTACATTCCCTTTTGATAGGAGGATGATCTTAAATCATTCCCATGATTGATCCTTCTATCCCTGCTGTTCTAGAGTGGATCTCCATACACTCTATAACCTTGTGATTCTCCACATGATGATTTCGAAGAGAAATCAAGTGTGATCTTCATGATTTGTTATTCCTTCTAATTGTTTCAAGACTTCAAGATTTTCATCCCCTATTCTTCAATCAAAGAATTGTAATCTCTCTTGTGTTGTATTGATCTACTCTTGCTATGATTTATTCTTTGAGATTGAGATTATGAAGTAGATGTTGCATCCTTGTAACATATTGATCCTTGCAACCATCTCTTCTACAATCTCCTTTCATTCTTAAAGTTTTATGATCTTCATATTAATCTTTGCCACGATCCTTGTGAAATCTTCATGAAGCCATGATCATACTTTCGATTTGATTTCAAAGCATGTCAGATTTACTCCTTGTTTTCTTACAAAAGACTTATTGTTATTTGTTTTCCGTGGACTTTGGGAGAAGGAAGCCAAGATAATAGGAAAGTACCCCTGCCTTTTTGAAACCAAGTACTCTCCCAATTTCAAGGACGAAAATATTTTAAGGGGGGGAGAATGTGAAATCCAGCCCAAACCTAGCCAGGACACCCTATCTGTTTTGGGTAAAGAAGGGTTAGTTTAAATGTTACACCTTAAAGTTGGACCTTTATTTGATCTTAGCTTGTTGCTTGTAGACCCTTTTGGTTGATGATTTATTGTCGGAGCCCAAGCCCATGGACATTATCGATGATGCCCCTCACTTGAGAGCATTATCAGTGTTAGTTTTGAATCTGCGCACCGAAGAGGGGTGAATTAGTTGAAATACCTAATGAACTCCTGTGCCCAATCTGAATATATTTCCCGAAACTATACTTCTTTCTGGACTTGTAGGAGAAAACCCCACTCAATTTGACCCCATATAACCTTCCAAATCCCTGTCCGAAGTTGCTGAACTATGTCTGGAAAATCCTTCTTGCGCATCGAAGAAGGTGAACCTAGTTGGTGAACCTAATGAACTCCCATGCTTAATCTGAAAGTATTTCTGAAAACTAAACTTCTTGATTGACTCGTAGAAGAAAACCTCACTCAATTTGACCCTATATAGCCCTCCGAATCCCTGTTTGAACCTTGCTGTCTTGATTGGTCGACTAGACCAGTAGACCAGTCCAATCGACCAATTGGTTCTGAATTTACCAATTTGGTCCTGTCTCCTCTATTTAAGTCCAAATTTCGGGATTACTTCACCTCCTCTGCCTCCTAAGCCTCTGGAACGAGTTAGAACCCTAATCTAACCCACTCCCTTGCATTCTTTGGTGATCTCTCACAAAGACTTGAAGAATTCTTCATCCTCCTACAGCAAAGGTATGATTTGACTCACTCTTTCTTCTATCTCTGATTTTCTTTCTTTAATTCTGTTCTTCGTTGAGATCAGGAAGAAGATGATGCACTCTTGCAACCATCTATTCCATGATCTCATCATGTTCTTTAAGATCCATCATCATCATCATCATCATGATCTTAACCTCAGCCAGTAGAATCTTCGAAACCCTAACCCTAATCCTTTGAAACCCTAACTTGTGTGATCATCTGGAGAACTTTTGGTAACCTCCCTTGTGAAGGAAAATCCTCTTGGGTGACATTTGTGTTAACCTAAACTTCATCATTGAATGACCCTTCTTGTTATTTTTGGCTAACAATTTATCTCCTTTCATCCAGTTTGATCATGGTAACCCAATCAATGTGTTTTCTTTACTATATCTGTAATCTTCATATCCTAGTTCTTTTACCTTTGATTATAATATTTTTCCCTCATAATCTATGTTTAACCTAGTAGGTTAACCTTTTTGTTCCTAGGTTACAACTTGGGAACTTGTTTTGATTTATGAATTGATATCCTCTATACCCTAGAATACTACCATGATAATTTCCCTCTGATTTGTACCCTTTTGAACCATCAAATTCGGTTCTTGATTCTCAAATTCGGATTCTTGTAGGCCACTGTCTGCATTGGTCGACTGGTCCAGCAGACCAATCAATCGACCAATGAGTACAGCAACCTCATTCTTGGTCTGTTTTGCTTGATTTATGATCTTTTCCTTTATGCATCTTTCCTAACATGTTGTATGCACTTGTTTAGGACTGTCTTCTCAAGTTTAGTCAAGATCATACTTGGTTCTTTAAGATCCTATCCAAGTTAGAAGGCAAGGACAGTTAATTCCTTAACTACATAGATTGCTTGTTCTCTAGTTTCTACTTTATGAAACTATGAGATTACCTACTGTTGTTGTATTTTAATTCTGATCTCCTACTGTGGGAACAGTAGCACTTGTTTATATTGCCTTTTTATTATTCATGATGTATGAATTACGTATTATTGCCTAATCTGATTTTTGCTTTTACATTCTCTTGTATATGATGAACTGCTGGTTGTGTGTGTCATGACTGTTCTGAGAATGTGTTTGCTTAAGTTTGGTTTGGGATTGGGGAGTATCCTTTTGATGCTTCTGTCCTTGGACATCGGAGGGAATAGTATGGGATGTTCTCCGAAGATGCCCATCGACGCTTTCCCGAATCAATGGTTGTCATACCTAGGTATGTCTAGCAGTGTTTGGCTAGGATATACCCCTGTTATATCAGACCCGATTCGGAAGGGTATTGAGACCGAACGACCCGTCGTAGCAATGGGGATTCACGGGTGCTCAAGACCGGTGAGTTATATCAGTGAGAGGACAGGAATCACATTGTGGGGGCCATGTATTGGAGGGTTGCATATGGCTAGACTTGGGCTCATGGGGGCTCAAAACCAGTGAAATGATCCGTGAGGGGACATGAGAGCTTCCCGTTTACCATATGTGGATAACCAATAGGGTTGATGAGTCCGTAGTCCGGGACATTTAGGACTCTAGTGGAAAGGATACCGGAAAGGATCGCGCAGGGCGAGGAATGGAGGTATCTGGACCTGAGTTGATGTAACTGACTAGATGACTTGCATTGGGCTAGGCTTTTCCCTGACATGCGCCGGTACTTATGCCAAATGGTTGTGAGAGAGTGTGTTGACTTAACCCCTTGCCATGGTTTTTCCTGAGGGATGCATGACCCATTACAAACCGGCTGCCCAAGATATCTTAAATGGTTGAGGGAACCCAAGATATCTTAAATGGTTGAGAGTGTGAGCGGACCTTCCCAAAGAAGTACGGTGCTATGACTTAAAGCATGTCTGCCATAGAGACCAGCATACATAGAGTTTAGATGCATGCATACATTACTTGTTTCATATTGCATTGCATTCTTGTTATGGTTTGCTTCCATGTTATTTATGTTGTTATGGATTAACTTGCCTTACTGAGTTTCTTTCGAAATTCATGCCTTTTTTTGTACAATCTGTTGTTAGACTTCTCTACAGGTTCGGATTTCTTTGACGGTATGTATGAGGAAGCACAAGGTGAAGAAGATGAATACTGAAGAGCAAGAAGAGCTGACTGAAGATGTGGATTAGATTTCTTTTGTTTCTTCTAGACTTATCTTTTACTTTACTTGTATTAGCTTAGAGCTTTACATTGGATTTCGATCTACCTTCCGCATGTGTTTGTAGGGTATATTTCCGCTATACTCTACAGTTGTCTTTTGATTTGGTATCTTGTTATTCCGCAGTTCGATATTCTATAGTGATCCTTCTGAGATCCTTTCTTGACTTTTATTATAAATTACTTGAACATTATGATTTGTTCTTGCTTTTGATTATGTTATTGTGCGAAATGGATATGATCGTTCCTAAACTTGATCTTTTGGGCTGTGGATCACTCCCTCGGGTATGCCAGTTAGGGTACCGGCTGGGAGGATGTGACACATGATGTAATATGATTCTAACTCTATGTATTCTAGTCTCTATTGGCAGACATGCTTTAAGTCATAACACCGTACCTCTTTAGGAAGGTCTCATCACACAACGCCTTTTGGTAGTGGGTCCGACATCCCTCGGGACATTCCATGGTTGGGGGTATAGGTCACCACTCTCTCACATCAACATTGGTCTAAGTACCGGCGCATGTTAGGGTCAAAACCTAGCCAAATGCAAGTCTCCTACTCAGTTACATCAAGTTAGATCCAGATACGTCCATTCCTCGCCCCTGGCGATCCTTTCCGGTATCCTTCACACTAGAGTCCTCATAGTCCCTGACTACGGACTCATCAACCCTATAGGTCATCCACATATGGTAAACGGGAAGCTCTCACGTCCTCTCACGGGTTGGCTACCGGTCTTAAGCGCCCGTGAGCCCAAATCTAACCATATGCAACCCTACCGATAAATGGTCCCCACAATGTGATTCTAGTCCTCTCACGGATTGGTTATCGGTCTTTAGCGCCCACGAATCCCCATTGCTACCACGGGTCGTTCGGTCTCAATACCCCTCCAATTAGGGTCTGACATAACGGGACATCCTAGCCAAACACTACTAGACAACCCTAAGTATGTCATCCAACAGTTTAGGAAGGTGTCCAAAGGGCATCTCCGGAAACATCCCATAATATTCCCGTAATTGTCCAAGGACAGAAGTGTCAAAAGGACACCTCCCCTTTCCAAACCATACGTAAGCATACACAAGCATCAATCCATAACATCACATATATGGTAACTTCATATATGGAAAGAAATCAATAATAACATTCAACTTGTATAAAACTGGTAAGTAAATCATACATGAGTCAATTTAATATAAACAAGTAATGCTACTGATATCAAGACAGTACAACAGTAGTATAACATTGTAAGAATCTAATTAAAGAAATAAACTAACAAGATTCAAATATAGAAACTAAGGTATACAATTTATGTTGTTAAGGAAGTAACCATCCTTACCTTTTATAACTCGCAAAGAAATCTTAAGAGTTCAAGTAAGATCTTGACAAACTTGAGAAGAAGGTCCTAAACAAGTGTATACAACATATTAGGAAAGATCCCTAAAAGAAAAGATATCAAAACACCCAAAACAGACCAAATCTGGAGTTGCTGTACTCATTGGTCAATTGGATTGGTCTACTGTCCCAGTCGACCAATCAGTCGACCAACAGAGACAGTGGCCAACAAAAACAGAGTTTTGAGAATAAAGAACCGAATTTGGTGGTTCAAAAGGGTACCAAACAAAGGGTAAACTACTATGATAGCATCCTAGTATATAGAAGACTTCAAAACACTAATCGAATCAAGATTTCAAGTTACAAATTAGGAAACAAAAGTTACCATAATTAGATCAAATCATAGTTCTTGAAGAATTCAAAGTACAAATCATAGACAAGAACAATAGGATGATGGATCATTGATTTTGATAAAGAAATCATGAAAGGCATGCATAGATCTTCAAGAAAATAGATCTAAGACTGAAGAACATGGATCTAAATAAGGAAACAAAACTTACCATAGATGTATCAGTCATGACTCTTGAAGAAAGCATGGTATGATAAAGGAGAAATAATTAGAGATTGATAGATCATGGATCATGTAAGGAAAACACAGCGATTGACTACTAATATGATCAATAAAATAGATCTGAGAAGATCAGAATTTAAATCAAAGATGAACGAAGACAAGATCATGATTTAGATCATGATTCCTTCAAAAGCTTGCAATGATCATGATTAAGAACATTGCTTTAGCCATTAATCCTTAGGAAGATCATGAGAGATAAGTACTGTCACATCCTCCCAGCCGGTACCCTATCTGGCATACCCGAGAGTGTGATCCACAGCCCGAAGATCAGGTATCGAGTAATCAACCTCCCACATAAACAATAACATAATCATGAACAATAATAATAAAAGTGCGGAAGATAAACCATAGATCCAAATAAGGAAAGAATGAATCATATATAAATCAGAGTACTAGATATAATCAGAGTGTCTAAATCAGATAAGTAAAGTGAGGCGAAATCCCACTCTACAACCAGCGGAAAAGTAGTTTTAAAAGAGAATAAGCAAGATAAAATCTAATCCCAATAGCAGGTACAATAGGTAACTAAATCGTTCTCAACTTTATAGACAACATCCCTATAAGTATAAATCTCATAAACGACACAAGGGCGCTTCCACTCTATGGTCGGACTAAGCATCGTACGGAGCATAACCACTCACGGGATCTTCAGTGTAATTGTTGTAACCGCAATCACCTTCCTAGAGATATGCCTCTTCTCCTTGCGCTTCTTCATACGGACCGTCATGATATTCAGAACCTGTAGAATAGTCTAACAAACATTGTACAATAAAGGAATGAGTTTCAAAGAAACTCAGTAAGGCAGTTAAATCCATAATAACATAAATGGCAGGATTACAAAACAAACATAGATGCAATATGGTATGAGACAAACTATGAATGTATGAATCTAACTCTATATATGCTGGTCTCTATTGGCAGACATGCTTTAAGTCATAGCACCGTACTTCTTTAGGAAGGTCTCAATCACTCATCATCAGTTGGTAATGGGTCCGGCATCCCTCGGGACATTCCATGGCTGGGGGTATAGGTCACCACTCTCTCACATCACCATTGGTCTAAGTACCGGCGCATGTCAGGGTAAAGCCTAGCCAAATGCAAGTCTTCTACTTAGTTACATCAAGTCAGATCCAGATACGTCCATTCCTCGTCCTTGACGATCCTTTCCGGTATCCTTCACACTAGAGTCCTCATAGTCCCTGACTACGGACTCATCAACCCTACTGGTCATCCACATATGGTAAACGGGAAGCTCTCACGTCCCCTCACAGGTTGATTACCGGTCTTGAGCGCCCGTGAGCCCAAGTCTATCCATATGCAACCCTACCAATAAATGGCCCCCACAATGTGATTCCTGTCCTCTCACGGGTTGGTTACCGGTCTTGAGCGCCCATGAATCCCCATTGCTACCACGGGTCGTTCGGTCTCAATACCCCTCCGATTAGGGTCTGACATAACGGAACATCCTAGCCCAACACTACTAGACAGTCCTAGATATGTCATCCAACAGTTTAGGAAGGTGTCCAGAGGGCATCTCCGAAAACATCCCATAATATTCCCGTAGTTGTCCAAGGACAGAAGTGTCAAAAGGACACCTCTCCTTTCCAAACCATACTTAAGCATACACATGCATCAATTCATATCATCACATATATGGTAACTTCATATATGGAAAGAAATCAATAATTACAATCACTTTGTATATAACTGGTAAGTAAATCATACATGAGTCAATTCAATATAAATAAGTAATGCTACTGATATCAAGACAGTACCACAGTAGTATAACATTATAAGAATCTAATTAAAGAAATAACTTAACAAGATTCAAATATAGAAACTAGGATATGCAATTTATGTTGTTAAAGAAGTAACCATCCTTACCTTTTATAACTCGCAAAGGAATCCTAAGAAATCAAGTAAGATCTTGACAAACTTGAGAAGAAGGTCCTAAACAAGTGTATACAACATATTAGGAAAGATCCCTAACAGAAAAGATACCAAGACATCCAAAACAAACCAATTCTGGAGTTGCTGTACTCATTGGTCGAGTGGATTGGTCGACTGGTCCGATCGACCAATGCAGATGATAGCCTATAAAATCAGAGTTTTGAGATATAAAATCCGAATTTGGTGGTTCAAAAGGGTACTAATCAAGGGGTAAACTACATTAGTAGTATCCTAACATATAGGGGATCTCAAAACACTAATCAAATCAAGTCATCAATATACAAATTAGGAAACAAAAAGTTACCATAATTAGATCAATCATGGTTCTTGAAGAATTCAAGATAGAAATCAAAGGCAAGAACAATAGGAAAATGAATCATTGATTCAGGTAAAGGTATCATGAAAAGCATACTTAGATCTTCAAGAAAATAGACCTAAGAGCATAAATCTAAATAAGGAAACAAAACCTACCATATATGTAATTATCATGATTCATGAAGAAAACATGGTATGGTAGAAGAGAAACAACTAGAGATTGATAGATCATGGATCATGAAAAGAAAACACAGCAATTGACTACTAACATGATCAATATAGTAGATCTAAGGAGATCAGAATTCAAATCAAAAGATAAACAAAGACTAGATCATGGTTTGATCATGATTCCTTCAAAAGCTTGCAATGATCATGGTTAAGATCATTGCATTAGCCATTAATCCTTAGGAAAATCATGAGAGACAAGTCCAGAGATGTTTGCAACAGAGAATGCAGCATCTCCTCTACTGTCTCAACTCAAAAAGGAAAGAAAAACAGAGATGGAGGAGAAGAAGAGAGTGTAGACATACCTTTGATGCAAAAGGAAGAGTTTTGACGTAGATCCGTCAAGAAAAACACCAAGGATGCAAGGGAGATGACTTGCAGAGGTCTTTGGTTCGTTCCAAAGAGTTTGGAGGCAGAAAATACGAAGTAGACTCGGAGATTGGACTTAAATAGAGCAAGCAAGACCTAATTGCCAAAGACAGCACCCATTGGTCAAGTGGATTGGTCGACTGGTCCAGTCGACCAATCAGTCGACCAATGCAGACAGCAACTCCTAAACAGGGAATTGAAGACCCAGATCAAATCCAATTCTAAAGGGGTTTTGCACACATATCAAGTGACTTACCTAATAGGTAGAAATGCCTTCAAACCATGATAGAGAGCACTCCAAGTCCATCAACTAATCCGATCTTCATCAAGATTCAGTTTCCATAAATAGAACTTCATCATCAACTCTCATGGATTCAAAGCCAGACACCAAGTCCTCCACTGGGATGGCCCAAAGCTGACTTCTTACTTTACTTTGGGTCACTGGACCTACAAATAACAAGGTTTCCGGGTCAAGGTTAGGGCTGGGTTTTACAAGTACAGAGATGTTTGCAACAGAGAATGCAGCATCTTCTCTACTGTCTTATCCCAAAAAGGAAAGAAAACAAAGATGAAGAAGAAGAAGAGAGTGTAGACATACCTTTTTGTGTAAGAACACGAGTTTTGACGAAGATCCGTCAAGATAAACACCAAGAACACAAGGGAGATGACTTGCAGAGGTCTTTGGTTCATTCCAAAGAGTTTGGAGGTAGAAAATACGAAGTAGACTCGAGATTGGACTTAAATAGAGCAAGCAAGACCTAATTAGCAAAGACAGAACCCATTAGTCGACCAATGAGTTGACCAATCAGGACAGCAAGTCCAAAACAGGGAATTGAAGGCTCAGATCAAATCCTAACATAAAGGGGTTTTGCACACACACCAAGTGACTTACCTAGTAGGTAGAAATGCCTTCGAACCATGATAGAGAGCACTCCAAGCCCATCAACTAATCCGATCTTCATCAGGATTCAGTTTCCATAAATAGAACACTGTCATCAACACTCATGGATTCAAAGCCAGTCACCAAGTCTTCCACTGGGATGGCCCATAGCTGACTTCTCGCTTTACTTCGGGTTGTCGGACCTACAAACAACAGGGTTTCTAGGTCAAGGTTAAGGTTGGGTTTCACAACTACTTTCGTCACTTGGGGCGACCAAAGCGGTTGACTAAGGCAGTGCCTTAGGTCAAATTGCTGAATTTTGGTTCCCGGAAGCCAGATCCACCACTTGGGTCCTCATCCAACTTAAGAAAGGGTCTTACTTGACTTCATAGGACCTTCCGAATGTGTCAACACCATGCTCAAAGTCCACTTCTCAAGTCCATTATCATTCAAGCTACATCTTCTCTCAAAGTCACTTAGGGTTTCCATAATAGAATCCTTACTATCAATCTCCATTGGTTCTAGGTTAGAGCCAATGCGTTCAATCAAGAGGGTCCATAGTTGTCTTCTACCTTGACCTCGGGTCTTTGGACCTACAACATAGATTTTTGGATTCGAGTTTGTGAGGGATTTCATAGGGATCCCAAGGGGATCTACTGTTCATCTTGCAGATTGCCTTCAGGTCTCACTCTCCATTCTGACCATTTCGATCACGAACTTCAATTTTGGTATTATGCCGGGTGACTCCCCCTTGGCTAGTTGCTCGTCTCATCATAAAAATGGCTTGTCGTTTCCACAGACGGCGCCAAACTGTTGTGTCTAAACCACGTCCCGATCCACTCAAAGGCTAAACCTACAACCAAAGGGTTAGTTGTGGACCAGCTGATGTGCCGAGAAACTGCCTCCGACAATCAAGTCAGTCAGGGAACAATCGATGGCTCCAAGCGAAGCTCACTCAGAGAACAATAAAAATGAGTGAGTGAATTCCTCTGCCTCACGTTGAGGAAATGATTCCCTATTTAAGCTATTTTACTTACCTTTTTGTCCATAGGCAATCCTGGCTATGTGCCCATCTAATTCCCTTGATTAGGCCCTTATTTGGAGATTTTCCTTAAGACGGATAACTGTTCCCTTGTTTACCATTCAATGAGGTGTATTCCTATAATTGCCTTTGGTGATTATGGCAACTTCCCGATCAAACTTGCCAGGTTTGTTTTGTCCATGTCCCGAGCAAATATCTAGACAATGTTGAATAATCTGTATCCATAACACTAGGTTTCCCTCTTTCAAGAATACTTTCCTTTTGAACTGGTTTTCGAATTTGGCCTTACAATCTTCACAAGGGCTTTGGAAAAAAAGAAAAAAAAAATGGAACAATGTTATGTGGCTGATCTCTGGAAATGTTACCCTTTAATATAATTTTCTTTATTATCAAAGAGAAAACACACAATCTTGACCTTATGATCTTACAAAATTGGATATTTGGGATAAGTGTATGTAGTCTCCTTCCTTAAGGAGAGGAAGTTGGGCAAGAACTTTCTTTTTTTTTTTTTTTTTTTTTTTTTTGATAAGAAGGAAAAAGATATATTACTTAAAGGCAGTTACAAATATAATAATACAGATCGTTAGAGTCTGCATTTCCTAACGTAGCATTTATAGCTAGGTTAGTGATCCAACGATGAAGCTGTGGGGATGGGAATTCATCAAAAGTAGTATTCAAAGTTCTAGTAGGCTAGTAGCTATCTGCATTAAACTATCAATTACAGATAAGGGCAAAAAAGACACTAAAGGTCTTGGTAATAGGTTTTTTAGTGCCGAATGATTACTCCAAACTTCATCCACTTCTAGTCCCAGAATCTTCGCAGCATTGATTCTTGCTTGCAATCCAACTAGTGTAGCTTCCAAAGTATCTTCAGTATTTATCATGCCAAAATTGACAGACTTTATATGTCCATCTACAGCAACCCCTATACTCCATCCAGCCGCATTCACCCATTTGTTAAAAATCCCTGCACACATTAATACGACATTAGTATTCATTGGCATAAGAGGGCATATTTTTCTCTGGCATCTCGAATATAGTGTTTCATCATAGAGGTGGTCTACATGAATCCCCCGCCTCTAATTCACAAACACATGTAATTTCGGTTGTATCATACCCACCCAATTATTGATACAAGCCATAACCGAGATCGGGTCTGGATTTTCTATGAAAAAACTATACCATTTCTTTCCTGCCATATAAGATAGCAAGTGATTATGAAGACGGAGACAATCCACGTGGCCGTTGGTTTATCCATTTGACTTTGAAATTTTTGACACATTCTTAATAGTGATGTATCGTTCCAATATTCAGTTCTCAATCCTGCAGGCCCAGCCACGTGGATTCTCTTTGTCCAATCACAAGAAATCAACACATGCCAAATAGTTTCCCTCTCCTTCCCACATAACACACATTCAGATTGGATCTGAGTCCACTGAGCAATTTTTGCCCTCACTGGTAACCCATCATTCAGTGTATGCCAAAAGAAGATTAGGAGTTTAGGGTGAATCAGTAGTTTCCACAAAAATTTCCACCACCTAGCTGCCTGAGCATCCTGTGGTGGTGATCTCAACTTCTCAATTGCTCAAAATGCTAATCGAATTGTAAATACCCCATTCGAGTTCAATCGAGATACCCAACCATCATCATTATCAGATAAATTAGGTAGTGGAGGAAAAATAGGGTTGGGGTTAGATAAGTTATAAAAATTAGTAATGTTGGAAGATACTTCCCTTTCAAGCATTTGTAGGTTGTTGAAAACTTCCGCAACCGTACTTTGCCTATGCCATTGTGAGAAGTCAAGATTATTTGATAACAATTCATATTGGTGTGGTTGCCATAGATCAAACCAGAACAAAGTTTGTGTTCCGTTCCCAACCCTCCGGAGAATCATTGATTTTAATTGTAGTAGTATACTGGATATACTATTCCCCGTCCAAGATCCTCTCTTCTTTCGTACCTGTGGATCAAATATGGATGAGTTTTTGAAATATCTTGCTTTCAAAATTTTCACCCACAAAGTTTGTGGTTGAGTAAGCATCCTCCGCCCTTGTTTCAGTAAAAGAGCAACATTATAATCCTCCATTTTCTTAAATCCTAATCCTCCCAGCTCTTTCATTTGGCAGCATCTCCCCCAAGAAATCAAATTCATTTGCCGTTGTTCCCCTGGTTTTCCATTCCAGAATCTATGACATATTGCATCGATTTCTGTGCAGATGCTTTTTGGGTATCTAATGCTTTGCATCTGATACAGTGCCATTGATTGAAGTGCAGACTGCATTAATACTCCTCTTCCCGCATACGACAAATTATTTTCTTTCCACCTTGCCATTTTCTTTGCCATTCGATCCAAAACAGGTTGCAATAGCCTTGTCTTTCATTTCCCTACTAACAAAGTAGTTCCCAAATAAGTGGTCTCTTTCTTGATTTCTGGCACCCACAATATGGCCAATGTACGAGCTTTGTCTTCTTGGGAGACACTTCTACTAAAAAAAGGCCCCACTCTTTTCCAGATTTATTTCTTGTCCCGTCAAGTCTGAGAAAAGTTATAAAACAGCTTTTAAAGCAAGTATTTCCTCCCTTTCAGCCTTACAGAAGAGGAACGTATCATCCGCAAAGAAGAGATGTGAAATTTCTGGCGCCCCACGTCCAACCTTTATGCCACTCAGAAGATTCAAATTCCTATACTCATCAAGTAATCAAGATAAAACCTCCATGATTAAACGGAATAAATAAGGACTCAAGGGGCATCCTTGTCTAAGTCCTCGAGCTCCAGAGAACCACTGGTAAGGAGACCCATTAAGCTTTATGGAAAAAGTTGGTGAAGAGATTAGGGCTTTAATAAGAGAGCACCACTTAGCATCAAATCCCAAAAAGTGAAAAAGATTTAAAATGATATTTCTATCAGCTCTATCATACGCTTTGGACATGTCCAACTTTAGTGCAAGAAAACCAAATTTGGAACGTGATTTTTTCATGTAGTGAAAAATCTCATGGGCAATGATGATATTGTTAGTAATTTGTATATTTTCTACAAAAGCACCTTGGTTTGGTGAAATAAGACTAGGAGAAATGGTTTCAATCTTTAGGCCAAAAATTTTGCAATGATTTTATAAGAAACATTACACAAACTAATAGGCCTAAAGTTCGACACTTCCTTAGGTTCTCCTTTCTTGGGGATAAAACACACTAGAGTATGGTTTACTCCCAGAGGAAGGGATTCATTAAGAAAGAAAGTTTTAACAAAATTGACTACCTCCACTTAAATTAAATCCCAAAATTTGTGAAAGAAAAAGGCATTATGTGAAACCCAGCCCTAACCTTGACCCTGAAACCCTGTTGTTTGTAGGTCCGACAACCCGAAGTAGGGCAAGAAGTCAACTTTGGGCCATCTCAGTGGAAGACTTGGTGTTTGGCTTAGAATCCATGAGTGTTGATGACAGTGTTCCATTTATGGAAACTACACCCTAATGAAGAAGGAATTAGTTGATGGACTTGGAGTACTCTCTGACTTGGTTCAAAGGCATTTCTACCTACTAGGTAAGCCACTTGGTGTGTGTGCAAAACCCCTTCAAGTTTGGATTTGATCTAAGCCTTCAATTCCCTATTTTGGAATTGATGTCCTGCTTGGTCGACTGGGCCAGTCGACCAACCAATCGACCAAAGGGTCCTATTTTGTTGAATTAGGTCTTGGCTTCTCTATTTAAGCCCAACTTCGAATATAATTCGTCTTTTGTGCCTCCAAAATCTTTGGAACAAACCAGAGCTTTCTTCAAGTCATCTCCTCTGCATCCTTGGTGATTTTCTTAACGGATCTTCGTCAAATCTCTTGCATTTACACAAAAAGGTATGTGATCATCCTCTTCTATGCTTCATCTTTGATTCTCCATTGTTTTTCTTTCCTTTTCTGTTTGAGGACAGTAGAGATGATGTTGCATCTCTGTTGTAACCATCACTCTACTCATTCCCTCTCTTTTCCTAAGGATATAAAGCTTGGTGGATGATCTTCATAAAAATCATCACTCGCTTTTGAAGGAAACCATGTATTCATTCTCTTTCCTTTTTTAGATTCAATGTTCTTCAATCTTAGATCTATTTTTCTAGAAGATCTATGCATGCTTTTCATTAATTCTTTATCGGATTAGTAATCCATCATCCTATAGTTTCTCGTCCATGATTTTGATATGATTTCTTCAAGAACCATGATTGATCTAATTATGGTAAGTTTTTGTTTCCTAATTTGTAACTTGAAGACTTGATATTATTAGGGTTTTGAAGTCTTCTATATACCAACATACTATCCTTGCATATTCCCTCTTGTTTGGTGCCCTTTTGAATCATCAAATTCAGATTTGTGATCAGAAATCTCTGATTTGGTAAGTCACTGTCCTGCTTGGTCGACTGAGGCAGTAGACCAATCAATCGACTAATGAGGACAGCAACCTCATATTTGGTTTGTTTTGGATGATTTGATCTCTTTCCTTCTAGGTATCTTTCCTAATATGTTATATATACTTGTTTAGGACTTTCTTTCCAAGTTTAGACAAGATCTTACTTGATCTCCAAGATCCTTTGCGAAGTAATTAAGGTAAGGATAGTTATTTCCTTAATTACATAGATTGCATGTGTAAAACCTAGCCCTAACCTTGACCCGGAAACCTTGTTATTTGTAGGTCCAGTGACCCGAAGTAAAGTAACAAGTCAGCTTTGGGCCATCCCAGTGGAGGACTTGGTGTCTAGCTTTGAATCCATGAAAGTTGATGATGAAGTTCTATTTATGGAAACTGAATCTTGATGAAGATCTGATTAGTTGATGGACTTGGAGTGCTCTCTATCTTGGTTTGAAGGCATTTCTACCTATTAGGTAAGTCATTTGACTTGTGTGCAAAACCCCTTTAGGATTGGATTTGATTGGGCCAGTCGACCAATCCACTCGACCAATGAGTGCTGTCTTTGGCAATTAGGTTGTTCTTGCTCTATTTAAGTCCAATCTCGAGTCCACTTCGTATTTGCTGCCTCCAAACTCTTTGGAACGAACCAAAGACCTCTGCAAGTCATCTCCCTTGCATCCTTGGTGTTTTCTTGACGGATCTTCGTCGAAACTCTTCTTTTTGCATCAAAAGGTATGTCTACTCTCTCTTCTTCTCCTCCATCTTTGTTTTTCTTTCCTTTTTGAATTGAGACAGTAGAAGAGATGCTGCATTCTCTGTTGCAAACATCTCTGAACATGTTCTCATGATCATCCTAAGGATTTGAGGCTAGAACAATGATCTTAACCATGATCATTGCAAGCTTTTGAAGGAATCATGATCAAACCATGATCTAATCTTGTTAAACATCTGATTTGAATTCTGATCTCTTTGGATCTTCTATGTTGATCATGTTAGTAGTTAATTACTGTGTTTTCTTTCCATGATCCATGATCTATCAATCTCTAATTGTTCTCTTCTACCATACTATGTGTTCTTCATGAAGCATGGTAGTTACATATATGGTAGGTTTTATTTCCTTATTTAGATTTATGCTTCTAAGCCTTGTTCCTTGAAGATCTAAGTATGTTTTCATGAAACCTTTACCTGAAGCAATGATCCATCCTCCTATTGGTCTTGTCTTTGATTTCTATTTCGAATTCATCAAGATCCATGGTTGATCTAATTATGGTAACTTTTTGTTTCCTAATTTGGATCTTGATGTCTTGTTTGGATTGGTGTTTTGAAGTCCCCTATATGTTAGAATACTACTGATGTAGTTTACCCCTTGATTAGTACCCTTTTGAACCACCAAATTCGGATTTCATATCTTAAAACTCTGTTTTTTTTAGGCTACTGTCTGCATTGGTCGATTGATTGGTCGACTTGACCATCGACCAATCCACTCGACCAATGAGTACAAGCAACTCCGGAATTGGTCTGTGTTGGATGTTTTGGTATCTTTTCTGTTAGGGATCTTTCCTAATATGTTGTATACACTTGTTTAGGACCTTCTTCTCAAGTTTGCCAAGATCTTACTTGATTTCTTAGGATTCCTTTGCGAGTTATAAAAGGTAAGGATGGTTATTTCCTTAATTACATAGATAGCATGAATCTAGTTTCTATATTTGAATATCATTGATATGATTCCTAAATTAGATTCTTACAATGATATACTACTGTTGCATAACTTTGATTACAGTAGCATTACTTATTCATATTGAATTGATTCATGTATGATTTACTTATCAATGTTATACAAGTGATTGTAATTATTGATTTCTTTCCATATATGAAGTTACCATATATGTGATGATATGAATTGATGCATGTGTATGCTTAAGTATGGTTTGGAAAGGAGAGGTGTCCTTTTGACACTTCTGTCCTTGGACTACTACGGGAATATTATGGGATGTTTTAGGAGATGCCCTCTGGACACCTTCCTAAACTGTTGGATGACATATCTAGGATTGTCTAGTAGTGTTTGGCTAGGATGTCCTGTTATGTGTCGGACCCTAATCGGAGGGGTATTGAGACCGAACGACTCGTGGTAGCAATGGGGATTCATGGGCGCTCAAGACCGGTAACCAACCCGTGAGAGGACAGGAATCACATTGTGGGGGCCATTTATTGGTAGGGTTGCATATGGTTAGACTTGGGCTCACGGGCGCTTAAGACCGGTAACCAACCCGTGAGAGGACGTGAGAGCTTCCCGTTTACCATATGTGGATAACCAATAGGGTTGATGAGTCCGTAGTCGGGGACTATGAGGACTCTAGTGTGAAGGATACCGGAAAGGATCGTCGGGGACGAGGAATGGAAGTATCTCGGATCTCGACTTGATGTAACTAAGTAGAAGACTTGCATTTGGCTAGGTTTTACCCCGACATGCGCCAAGACTTATACCAAATGGTTGTGAGAGAGTGTGTTGACTTAACCCCCGCCATGGTTTGTCCCGAGGGATGAAGGACCCATTACCAATCGGCTGCTCAAGACCGGTGAAATGATCCGTGAGAGAATCCAAGATATCTTAAATGGTTGAGGATGTGAGTGGACTTTCCTAAAGAAGTACGGTGCTATGACTTAAAGCATGTTTGCCAATAGAGACCAGCATACATAGAGTTAGTTTCATTCATTCATTGCTTGTCTCATATCATATTGCATTTATGATTGTTCTGGAATCCTGCCATTTATGTTATTATGGATTTTAATCGCTTTACCGAGTTTCTTTGAAACTCATTCCTTTATTGTACAATGTTTGTTAGACTATCCTGCAGTGTACCGAGTACTATGACGGTCCCTATGAAGAAGCGCAAGGCGAAGAGGCATATCTCCAGGAAGGTGATTGCGGTTACCACAATTACTCAAGATTCCGCGAGTGGTTATGCTCCGTACGATGCTTAGTCCGACCATTGAGTGGAAGCGTCCTTGTGCCATTTATGAGATTTACACTTATAAGGATGTTGTCTATAAAGTGGAGAACAATTTAGTTACCCATTGTACTTGCTATTGGGATTAGATTTTGTCTAGTTTATTCTTTTAGAGCTACTTTTCCGTTGGTTGTAGAGTGGGATATTTGCCTCACTTTACTTATCTGTTTGACACTCTGATTATATCTATTATTCTGATTCATTTATGATTCATTCTTCTTTATTGGATCTATGGTTTATCTTCCGCACTTTTATTATGATTGTTCATGATTATGTTATTGTTTATGTGGGAGGTTGATCACTCGATACCTGATCTTCGGGCTGTGGATCACACTCTCGGGTATGCCAGATAGGGTACCGGCCGGGAGGGCGTGATGATTGGTATCGAGCCCAAGGTTCGAGGAGATCCTAACCACAAAAGACAACAATCTGAACATTCCTGAGTCATTGATCTGAAATGACTCTTCTACTCTTAGAAGTGAATAATAGAACACTGAATTAGAAACTTGACCTTTGAGGCATAACAGAACATTTCTGAATAACATACCATAATTATACTTGAACAAATGTCACTAATGCAAGGAAAAGAAAGGTGCATAATATACAATAACTAAAGGGAAACAAAATGAACTTCATTAATTTCAAAGGTTTTTACAATGATTACATCTGAAATGCATAAATGGAAATCCTAAGGTACAGTCTATCTAGGTGATCTTCTCTCGATCTCTCGTATGCTCCGAACTCCTCCGCTAGCTGAGTCACCCGATGCTCTATCCTATCCCGTCGTGACTCCATCCTCTCGTACATCTGCTCCTCGTCCGACCTCCATTCTCTCTAGCATGGAAGTCATCGATCTCATCCGTGCTCCAAGATCCGAAGTCTCCGGAACCGCATGTGAAGGGCCACCCACCTCGAAGTGTGATGAAGGAAACTCGTGATGCACGTGCTCAGCCTCGTGCATATCCGCATCATCTCCGGCCCGATCATCACTATCGGACCGATATCCTCTCCTCCATCCTCTCGACCCCCGATCCTCATCCTCCGATTCATCATCATCCTCACCCTCCGGACCAGGAGATCTCTCCGATCGCCGTAGTCTCATCCGACGAATGGTCCGAGTCCCAATAGAGTATCCCCGTGGAACCGGTGTCCACCGGTGTATCCTCGAAACTCACCCCGAAATGCCCGAAGATCAAAGTCGGTAGCCTCCCATAGCAAAGGTTCCGCATGCTAGGCCGCAGAACTAAGTCCAAGCATGACCCGCTGAATGATGTAGGAGAGATCGATCTCGAAGCCCATGTAGATGCGGTAGATGACTAAGGCCTCCATCACCGTGACCCGATGGTGATGTCCGGCTTTCGGCATAATGTTTCGGCCGACTATGCGACCGATAATCCGTGTAGAATCCGTCATCCGTCCGCTGGTCCACGGAGTGAAGCATCGACGGCTATCCCATAGCGTAGAGCATATCTCGCGAAGCTCGTACGGCATCGGATGGCTGTCCAAATCTGCTCCCGCAGGTATCCACACACACCGCCGTGGATAGTAAGGAACCCGCAAGATCTCAGCCGGTGTCCGGGTAGAGAAGCGAATCGAGTCCGGAAGACCCCCGCTCCCGAGGACAAGTCTAAGTGGATGTCCTTGGCCTCGAGCCTCCTCTCGTGTAGGTAAGGTTGCCGAAGAACAACCTCACTAGTTCCGGTATACCGGCAGATCCTCGGTGAAGAAATGAGTCCACCGCAATGTGTCGAATCTCTGCCGAATCCTAAAGGCTCGAGCTGGCATAAGTGAAGTAGACGTCCCATCTCGATATTGCAAGAATCGAAGTAGGCCTCGTACAGAACTCGGCCCGAGGTGTGTCAAACATGTCCGGTCTCCTAACCTCCCGTCTAGGCTCTGAAGGAACCTGACCTCTACCCCTAAGTGCCCCTACAATGCGACCACGACCTCTACCTCGTCCTCGCCCTCCCCTCTGCATAGTGGGTATCTGTGAAAGAGACAAGAGACAATTCCAGTTAGTGCTATCTTAAGATTTGAGCCAAAAGGGTATTTTCGTAATTTTTCGGAAAATTTCAAATTTGGGGGAAATTTGATTTGAATATACTAGCATGTGCACAATACTTGGAATTTCATGTTTATGAAGTTTGTTTGATGAAAATCGATCGAAAACTTGAATTAAAGCGAAAAAATTCAGCAAGAAGGAAATTTGGGGATTTTGCAATTTAGGTCAGAAT
Source organism: Hakea prostrata (assembly GCF_041222555.1). NCBI lineage: Eukaryota > Viridiplantae > Streptophyta > Magnoliopsida > Proteales > Proteaceae > Hakea > Hakea prostrata. Next base: position 26,320,718 of record NC_142606.1, read on the forward strand.
TGGATTTTTGAAAAGTTGAAATTGATTAAATCAAATTGTATGGACCTATCTACAATGTCATCTTGAGCATGTAGCATTTGATCTCGTGCGAAAATTTCAAGCGGTTTGAGAGAAAACGGAATTTTTCTAAAGATATCGATTTCGGTATAAAACATTGCGAGATGAACACCAATATGTTAAAACTTGTTGTCTATGCATGGCATTGTGTTTAAAACCTAGGGAATATGTTTCTAAGCATTCCTAAGCATCATTTCTAGCATTGGATACAACTAAAGCATGGTTTTATTGAAATGCAAGCATGAGAAGATGAAAATGGAAGAAAGAATAAGAGATTTACCTTGTTTGTGAAGATCGTGTGTTGTGGTGTTGTGGTTGAAGCACCAAATCACCTCAAGAACACTTGTGAGAACTCTTGGAGACTTTCCCTAGAGCTCTCTCACCTTTGGAAGAAGTTAGAATGAGGTTGGAATGTGAAAGTGAGGCTTATAATGCGAATTTTCGCATTCTGTCTGCATTGGTCGACTCATTGGTCGATCGGGTCGATCGACCAATCACTCGACCAATGGTCACAGAGACCTCAATTGCTGTTGAATTTTTGGAAAATGTGATTTTTGCCTTATGGATTATTGTTTGATGACTATATGGATGTATTTGAGCATGATTTAAGTTTTCAAATCATTTGGACTTGTGGTTTATGTTGAAACTTCGAAATTCGGTATTTTGATGTTCTCGGTTTTGCAGAATGGTTACTCTGAGAAGTGGGCGTGGTGAATCCAGTGGTCATGGAGGTGGTGAAATACCTCAGGGAGGTGGTGAAGTACCTCATGGAGGTGGTGAGATACCAAATGTTGATCAGGGTACTCATGAGATACCCGGTGCCCCGAATGTTGGAAGTTTTCGAGATATTGCCAATATTATGGGCAATATGATGCAAAGAAGCAAGCAGCTCGGTTCAACCAGATGTTGGTGGGTTTCATGACTCGCATAATGAGACCCGGGCTGGTGCTAATGTGAATCCTCATGCCGCAGTCCCGAATGCGGGAGGTTTAGCTGGAACTCCTCATACTCGCTCGATGGAGAGTTTTCTCGAAAATGCAAGTACCCACTTTCACCGGAGTTACCAAGGACCCCTTGTTTCCCAACAAGTGGCTTCGTGAGTTGGAGAAGGCTTTCCGACATCCGCAATGCTCGGAAGCTCGAAGATTTTGTTTGTTGAACGAAGTTGCAACAAGAAGCCGATGCATGGTGGATCTCCACTCGGCCTGTTTTGGAAGGTTTGCATGCAGGAGTTGTAACTTGGGAGTTGTTCAAAGAGGCTTTTTGTATGAATTACTTTCCCGAGGCGGTAAAAGATGCGAAGGAAGCCGAGTTCATGATTCTTACTCGGGGATCTCTCGTCGTGTTGGAGTACCAACGAAGTTCGAGGAGCTTCATTTCTTTGCTCCGCATTCTCTCGAAGGATGACCTCGCGAAAGCAAAGAAGTTCTTCAAAGGACTGCGCGCCCGCCATTAAAGCTTACCTCACAGTCCAGCCTATAGTGAGCTATGCTCAAGTGGTGCGGAACTCGAAGAAGTTGGAAGAAACAGAGAAGGAAAGTGCTCGTGTGCAAAAGCCCCGGCAATCAAGGAATTCTGGTTTGGTGGATCGTAATGACCGTCGTTTTGTGAGACCTACACCCTACCCCACTCCTACCTTTCAGGCTAAGAGTGTAGGTCGAACACGGGTTTTCAGCAGCCCGGCCACGTTTAGACAAGATGGCGGAAACCGACCACCAGCAAGTGCAAGTGCAAGTGCAAGTGCAAGGCCTTTTGTTCGAAGCCCTCTCGTTGCAGCCACCCCCGTTGGATCCAAGCAATCCCGTTTGCTTCTACCGCAAGCAAGCTGGTCATTTTGCTCGTGCTCGTCCGGCGGCCCGCCCAGCAGCCCGCCCCGATGGTGAAGAGTGCTTCGCCTCCTCCCTCCGATAGAGTTTTCAGTATTTCCAAGGCCGAGCAGATCCAAGCCATGAAGTGATTACAGGGTACATTGTTAGTTGCTTCTATTTCGCATTTGTCTTATTTGATACGGGTGCATCTCATTCGTTCATGTCATCTCGCATTCATCAAGAAGACTAACCTAATCCCCGAGAAGTTGTCTAGTTGTTTATTGATTAGTACACCCATCGGTCTGTTGTGAAACTAGATAAGGGGTTATCTAAATGTCCCGTGTTGATTGGTGAGAAGAACTTGGAAGCCAATTTTGTGATTCTTGACATGAAGGACTTCGATGTTATTTTGGGAATTGATTGGTTGACAGCCCACAAAGCCGTGTTCCTTTGTTCCTCAAAGAAGATTCAGTTCCATATTTGTGGAAGTCCGGTCTTTGAATTTCAAGGTGAAAAGAGAAGGGTTTGTAAGAAGGTGCTGTCTCGTGACCGATGCAAGTCTATGCCCTAGTGGATGATGCTTCATCTGAAGGCAAGGGTATAGTGGAGAAAAGAGTCGATGAAGTCGAGTTGTCTGCGACTTTGTTGATGTCTTCCCCGATGATCTATCGGAGTGCCTCCGGACAGGGATGTCAAATTTTCTATTGATCTTGTCCCCGGTGCCGCTCCGGTATCTAAAGCTCCGTATAGGATGGCTCCTACTGAGTTGAAAGAGTTGCAAAATCAGTTGAATGAGCTCATTGATAGAGGTTTCGTACAGCCTAGTGTGTCACCTTGGGGAGCTCCGGTCTTGTTCGTCAAGAAGAAAGACGGTAGTATGCGCTTGTGCATCGACTACCGTGAGTTGAATAAGTTGACTATCAAGAATAGATATCCGCTGCCCAGAATTGATGATCTCTTCGATCAGTTGAAGGGTGCAGTTGTGTTCTCAAAGATTGACTTAAGGTCCGGATATCACCAATTGAAAGTGAAGTCAAGTGATATCTTCAAGACAGCTTTCCGAATGCGGTATGGTCACTACGAGTTTAGAGTCATGCCCTTCGGATTGACCAATGCTCCTGCGGTGTTCATGGACCTCATGAACCGAGTATTTCATGATGTGCTTGATAAGTTTGTGATTGTTTTCATTGATGACATCTTGATCTATTCGAAGAGCGAAGAAGAGCATGCGAGTCATCTAAGTTTCACGTTGCAAAGGTTGCGAGAAAAGAAGTTGTTTGCTAAGTTTAGCAAGTGTGACTTCTGGCTTAAGAGAGTGGTATTCCTTGGTCATGTAGTTTCAGCCGAAGGTATTCGTGTCGATCCTGAAAAGGTCCAAGCTGTGGCTGATTGGGAAAGACCGAAGTCGGTAACGGAAATAAGAAGTTTTCTTGGATTGGCGGGTTACTACCGAAGGTTTATTGAGAACTTTTCTCGGTTGGCTGCTCCTATGACTAAGTTGACCAGGAAAGAAGAAAAGTTTGTTTGGTCTGACGCCTGTGAGAAGAGTTTCCAAGAGTTGAAAGATAGATTGACAAGTGCCCCGGTTTTGACTATACCTGATAGTTCCGGTGGTATGACAGTTTATACTGATGCGTCAAAGATTGGTTTGGGTTGTGTACTGATGCAACATGGCAAGGTCGTAGCCTATGCTTCTCGGCAATTGAAGGATTATGAGCGGAATTACCCCACTCACGATCTAGAACTTGCCGCCGTTGTCTTTGCTTTGAAGATTTGGAGACACTACCTTTACGGTGAGAAGATTGCCATTTTCACGGATCATAAGAGTTTGAAATACTTGTCACGCCCTCCCAGCCGGTACCCTATCTGGCATACCCGAGAGTGTGATCCACAGCCCGAAGATCAGGTATCGAGTGATCAACCTCCCACATAAACAATAACATAATCATGAACAATCATAACAAGAGTGCGGAAGATAAATCATAGATCCAATAAAGAAAGAATGAATCATAAATGAATCAGAATAATAGATATAATCAGAGTATCAAACAGATAAGTAAAGCGAGGCAAAAATCCCACTTTACAACCAGCGGAAAAGTAGCTCTAAAGAGAATAAACTAAATAAAATCTAATCCCAGTAGCTAGTACAATGGGTAACTAAATTGTTCTCCACTTTATAGACAACATCCTTGTAAGTGTAAATCTCATAAATAGCACAAGGACGCTTCCACTCAATGGTCGGACTAAGCATCGTACGGAGCATAACCACTCGCGGGATCTTCAGAGTAATTGTGGTAACCGCAATCACCTTCCCCGGAGATATGCCTCTTCGCCTTGCGCTTCTTCATAGGGACCGTCATAGTACTCAAGACTGCAGGATAGTCTAACAACATTGTACAATAAAGGAATGAGTTTCAAAGAAACTCAGTAAGGCAGTTAAAAAAATCCATAATAACATAAATGGCAGGATTCCAGAACAATCATAAATGCAATATGACATGAGACAAATAATGAATGAATGAATCTAACTCTATGTATGCTGGTCTCTATTGGCAGACATGCTTTAAGTCATAGCACCGTACTTCTTTAGGAAAGTCCACTCACATCCTCAACCATTTAAGATATCTTGGATTCTCTCACGGATCATTTCACCGGTCTTGAGCAGCCGATTGGTAATGGGTCCTTCATCCCTCAGGACAAACCATGGCAGGGGGTTAAGTCAACACACTCTCTCACAACCATTTGGTATAAGTACTGGCGCATGTCAGGGTAAAACCTAGCCAAATGCAAGTCTTCTACTTAGTTATATCAAGTCAGATCCAGATACGTCCATTCCTCGTCCCTGACGATCCTTTCCGGTATCCTTCACACTAGAGTCAGCGTATCCTATGGCATCGACCAACTCGGACTACGGAATCATCAACCCTATTGATCATCCACATATGGTAAACGGGAAGCTCTCACGTCCTCTCACGGGTTGGTTACCGGTCTTAAGCGCCCGTGAGCCCAAGTCTAATCATATGCAACCCTACCAATAAATGGCCCCCACAATGTGATTCCTGTCCTCTCACGGGTTGGTTACCGGTCTTGAGCGCCCATGAATCCCCATTGCTACCACGGGTCGTTCGGTCTCAATACCCCTCCGATTAGGGTCTGACATAACAGGACATCCTAGCCAAACACTACTAGACAATCCTAGATATGTCATCCAACAGTTTAGGAAGGTGTCCAGAGGGCATATCCGGAAACATCCCATAATATTCCCGTAGTAGTCCAAGAACAGAAGTGTCAAAAGGACACCTCTCCTTTCCAAACCATACTTAAGCATACACATGCATCAATTCATATCATCACATATATGGTAACTTCATATATGGAAAGAAATCAATATTTACAATCACTTGTATAACATTGGTAAGTAAATCATACATGAATCAATTTAATATGAATAAGTAATGCTACTGTAATCAAAGTTATGCAACAATAGTATATCATTGTAAGAATCTAATTTAGGAATCATATCTATGATATTCAAATATAGAAACTAGATTCATGCTATCTATGTAATTAAGGAAATAACCATCCTTACCTTTTATAACTCGCAAAGGAATCCTAAGAAATCAAGTAAGATCTCGGCAAACTTGAGAAGAAGGTCCTAAACAAGTATATACAACATATTAGGAAAGATCCCTAACAGAAAAGATATCAAAACATCCGAAACAGACCAAATCTGGAGTTGCTTTGTACTCATTGGTCGAGTGGATTGGTCGATTGGTCCAAGTCGACCAATCAATCGACCAATGCGAGACGATAGCCTATAAAATCGAGTTTTAAGATATGAAATCCGAATTTGGTGGTTCAAAAGGGTACTAATCAAGGGGTAGACTACATCAGTAGTATTCTAACATATAGGGGACCTCAAAACACTAATCCAATCAAGATATCAAGATCCAAATTAGGAAACAAAAAGTTACCATAAATAAATCAACCATGGATCTTGATGAATTTGAAATAGAAAACAAAGACAAGAACAATAGGAGGATGGATCATTGCTTTCGGTAATGGTATCATGAAAACATACATAGATCTTCATGGAATAAGGCTTAGAAGCATAAATCTAAATAAGGAAATAAAACCTACCATATATGTAACTACCATGCATCATGAAGAACACATAGTATGGTAGAAGAGAACAACTAGAAATCTATAGATTATGGATCATGGAAAGAAAACACAGTAATTAACTACTAACATGATCAACATAGAAGATCCAAAGAGATCAGAATTCAGATTAGAAGTTTAACAAAGATTAGATCATGGTTTGATCATGATTCCTTCAAAAGCTTGCAATGATCATGGTTAAGATCATTGTTCTAGCCTCAAATCCTTAGGATGATCATGAGAACATGTTCGAGAGATGTTTGCAACAGAGAATGCAGCATCTCTTCTACTGTCTCAACTCAAAAAGGAAAGAAAAACAAAGATGGAGGAGAAGAAGAGAGAGTAGACATACCTTTTGATGCAAAAAGAAGAGTTTTGACGAAGATCCGTCAAGAAAACACCAAGGATGCAAGAGAGATGACTTGCGAGAGGTCTTTGGTTCGTTCGAGAGAGTTTGGAGGCAGCAAATACGAAGTGGACTCGAGATTGGACTTAAATAGAGCAAGAACAACCTAATTGCCAAAGACAGCACTCATTGGTCGAGTGGATTGGTCGACTGGCCCGATCGACCAATCAGTCGACCAATGCCGACAACAAGACCAAAACAGGGAATTGAAGGTCCAGATCAAATCCAATCCTAAAGGGGTTTTGCACACAAGTCAAGTGACTTACCTAATAGGTAGAAATGCCTTCAAACCAAGATAGAGAGCACTCCAAGTCCATCAACTAATTAGATCTTCATCGGGATTCAGTTTCCATAAATAGAACCCCATCATCAACTTTCATGGATTCAAAGCCGGACACCAAGTCCTCTCTTGGGATGGCCCAAAGCTGACTTCTTACTTTACTTCGGGTCATCGGACCTACAAATAACAAGGTTTCCGGGTCAAGGTTAGGGCTGGGTTTTACATTCTCCCCCCTTAAAGAAATTTCGTCCCCGAAATTGAAAGCGTACTGTGCTTCCAAAGAGGTAAGGAAACTTCTCCTTCATATCTTCTTCCTTCTCCCAAGAAGCTTCTTCGGGGGTATGGTTCTTCCACCGAATCTTCACCAAAGGAATGGTGCGATTCCGCAGCTGCTTGTCCTTCCTATCCAAGATTTCGGCCGGTTCTTCATCATAGGTCAAATCAGCACTAAGTCCTTCGAGTGCTTGCTGCAAAATGTGTTCCGGATTCTCTATGTATTTTCGGAGCATCGAAATATGGAACACATTGTGCACACCAGCAAGAGGCGGAGGTAATGCTAATCGATACGCAACAGGTCCAACCTTTTCCAAAATCTCGAAAGGTCCAATGTAACGAGGGCTAAGCTTTCCCTTAACATTGAATCTCATCACACCCTTCATTGGTGAGACCTTGGGAAAGACTTTCTCTCCAACTTGAAATTCCAAATCGGTCCTTCTCTTATCAGCATAAGATTTCCTGTCTTGGTGGGCGGACTTAATCCTTTCTCTTATCATATCTACCATAGCACTTGTAGCTTCAATCATCTCGGGACCTAAGACTTTTCTTTCACCTGTCTCGATCCAGTACAAAGGTGTCCTACAAGTACTGCCATACAAAGCCTTGAATGGAGCCATGCCTATTGTTGCTTGATAACTGTTGTTATAGGCAAACTCAACCAAAGCTAGGTGTTCATCCCAATTACCACCCATATCCACCACACAAGATCGAGCATGTCTTCCAATGTCTGAATTGTCCGCTCGGATTGTCCATCGGACCGTGGATGATGAGCTGTACTCAAGTTCAATTGGGTTCCCAAGGCCTTCGCAAACTATTCCAAAACCTTGAGGTGAACCTAGGATCACGATCCGAAACAATACTCAATGGCACACCATGCGGACGAACCACATTTTCCACATAAAGCCTTGCTAGCTTATCCGGAGTATGAGTGATCTTCATAGGAATGAAATGGGCTGATTTGGTCAACCTATCAACAATCACCCACACAGTGTCATTGCCTTTACTTGTCCGAGGCAAGCTAGTCACAAAGTCCATGGAGATATCCTCCCACTTCCAACTAGGAATAGGAAGAGGCTGAAGTAATCCAGATGGAGGTTGTCGAACGGCTTTCACACGTTGGCAAGTCTCACACTTGGCAACAAAATCATCAACATCCGCCTTTAGACCAATCCACCAAAAATGTTCCTTCAAGTCCTTGTACATCTTGGTGCTTCCCGGGTGTATAGTAAAGACCGATTGGTGTGCTTCCTTCAATATTTCTTTCTTAACTTCTTCGTTTGCAGGCACACACGGTCTTCCTCTAAACAACAAAGCACCATCCATGGATATACCAAAGTCGGGGTCCGACTCGGGATTCGAAGAAATCTTCTCAACTTTGATCAAAAACTCTTGATCGAACTCGCAAAGCAACAATCTTATCTCTAAGACCAGATCTTGCCGTCATGGCGGAAAGAATAAATTCAGAATTCTCGGGGACGATTTCCAAATCAAAACTCTCAATAGAAGACCACAATGGTAAACTCAAAGCATTCAAATCCAAAGTCTTCTCTCCGGTTCTTCCTACTAAGAGCATCAGCAACAACATTTGCTTTCCCGGGATGATACTTGAATATCACAATCATAATCGGAGACTAGTTCCAACCATCTCCTTTGTCTCATGTTCAACTCCTTTTGGGTAAAGAAGTATTTCAAACTCTTATGATCCGTGAAAATGGCAATCTTCTCACCGTAAAGATAATGTCTCCAAATCTTCAAAGCAAAGACAACGGCGGCAAGTTCTAGATCGTGAGTGGGGTGATTCCGCTCATAATCCTTCAATTGCCGAGAAGCATAGGCTACGACCTTGCCATGTTGCATCAGTACACAACCCAAACCAATCTTTGACGCATCGGTATAAACTGTCATACCACCGGAACTATCGGGTATAGTCAAAACCGGGGCACTTGTCAATCTATCTTTCAACTCTTGGAAATTCTTCTCACAGGCGTCAGACCAAACAAACTTCTCTTCTTTCCTGGTCAACTTAGTCATAGGAGCAGCCAACCGAGAAAAGTTCTCAATAAACCTTCGGTAGTAACCCGCCAATCCAAGAAAACTTCTTATTTCCGTTACCGACTTCGGTCTCTCCCAATCAGCCACAGCTTGGACCTTTTCGGGATCGACACGAATACCTTCGGCTGAAACTACATGACCAAGGAATACCACTCTCTTAAGCCGGAAATCACACTTGCTAAACTTAGCGAACAACTTCTTTTCCCGCAACCTTTGCAAAGTGAAACTTAGATGACTCGCATGCTCTTCTTCGCTCTTCGAATAGATCAAGATGTCATCAATGAAAACAATCACAAACTTATCAAGCACATCATGAAATACTCGGTTCATGAGGTCCATGAACACCGCAGGAGCATTGGTCAATCCGAAGGGCATGACTCTAAACTCGTAGTGACCATACCGCGTTCGGAAAGCTGTCTTGAAGATATCACTAGACTTCACTTTCAATTGGTGATATCCGGACCTTAAGTCAATCTTTGAGAACACAACTGCACCCTTCAACCGATCGAAGAGATCATCGATTCGGGGCAGCGGATATCTATTCTTGATAGTCAACTTATTCAACTCACGGTAGTCGATGCACAAGCGCATACTACCGTCTTTCTTCTTGACGAACAAGACCGGAGCTCCCCAAGGTGACACACTAGGCTGCACGAAACCTCTATCAATGAGCTCATTCAACTGATTTTGCAACTCTTTTAACTCGGTAGGAGCCATCCCGTACGGAGCTTTAGATACCGGAGCAGCACCGGGGACGAGATCAATAGAGAATTCGACATCTCTGTCCGGAGGCACTCCCGATAGATCATCGGGGAAGACATCAACAAAGTCGCAGACAACTCGACTTCATCGACTCTTTTCTCCACTATACCCTTGCCTTCGGATGAAGCATCATCCACTAGGGCATAGACTTGCATCGGTGACCAGTCAGCACCTTCTTACAAACCCTTCTCTTTTCACCCCGAAATTCAAAGACCGGACTTCCACAAATATGGAACTGAATCTTCTTTGAGGAACAAAGGAACACAGCTTTGTGGGCTGTCAACCAATCAATTCCCAAAATAACATCGAAGTCCTTCATGTCAAGAATCACAAAATTGGCTTCCAAGTTCTTCTCACCAATCAACACGGGACATTTAGATAACCCCTTATCTAGTTTCACAATAGGACCAGTAGGTGTACTAATCAATAAACAACTAGACAACTTCTCGGGGATTAGGTTAGTCTTCTTGATGAATGCAGATGACATGAACGAATGAGATGCACCCGTATCAAATAAGACAAATGCGAAATAGAAGCGACTAACAATGTACCTGTAATCACATCATGGCTTGGATCCTGCTCAGACTGGAAATACTGAAAACTCTACCGAGAGGGAGGAGCAGGAGCACTCTTCACCAGGGGCGAGGCTCTTGGGCGAGGCCGCTTCGGACAGAGCACGAGCAAAATGACCAGCTTGCTTGCGGTAGAAGCAAACGGGATTGCTTTGGATCCAACGGGGGTGGCTGCAACAGAGGGCTTCGAACAAAAGGCCTTGCACTTGCACTTGCACTTGCACTTGCTGGTGGTCGGTTTCCGCCATCTTGTCCTAAAGCGGCCGGGCTGCTGAAAACCCGTGTTCGACCTACACTCTTAGCCCGAAAGGTAGGAGTGGGGTAGGGTGTAGGTCTCACAAAACGACGGTCATTACGATCCACCCAACCAGAATTCCTTGACTGCCAAGGCTTTTGCACACGAGCACTTTCCTTCTCTGTTTCTTCCAACTTCTTCGAGTTTTGCACCACTTGAGCATAGCTCACTATAGGCTGGACTGTGAGGTAAGCTTTAATGGCGGGCGCAGATCCTTTGAAAAACTTCTTTGCTTTGGCGAGGTCTTCCTTCAAAGAATCCGGAGCAAAGAAATGAAGCTCCTCGAACTTCTGTTGGTACTCCAACACAGACAGAGTTCCTTGAGTCGGAATCATAAACTCAGCTTCCTTCGCATCCTTCACCGCCTCGGGAAAGTAGTTCATACAAAAAGCCTCTTTGAATAACTCCCAAGTTACAACTCCCTGCATGCAAACCTTCCAAAACAGGACGAGTGGAGATCCACCATGCATCGGCTTCTTGTTGCAACCACCTTCAAGCAAACAAAATCTTCGAGCTTCCGAGCATTGCGGATGTCGGAAAGCCTTCTCCAACTCACGAAGCCACTTGTTAGGAAACAAGGGGTCCTTGGTAACTCCAAGTAAAAGTGGGTACTTGCATCTTGAGAAAACTCTCCATCAAAGTAGTATGAGGAGTTCCAGCTAAACCTCCCGCATTCGGGACTGCGGCATGAGGATTCACATTAGCACCAGCCCGGGTCTCATTATGCAGAGTCATGAAACCCACCAACATCTGGTTGAACCGAGTTGCTTGCTGCTGCATCATATTGCCCATAATATTGGCAATATCTCCGAAACTTCCAACATTCGGGGCACCGGGTATCTCATGAGTACCCTGATCAACATTTGGTATCTCACCACCTCCATGAGGTACTTCACCACCTCCCCGAGGTATTTCACCACCTCCATGACCACTGGATTCACCACGCCCACTTCTCGGAGTAACCATTACGCAAAACCGAGAACATCAAAATACCGAATTTCGAAGATTCAACATAAACCACAAGTCCAAATGATTTGAAAACTTAAATCATGCTCAAATATATCCATATAGTCATCAAACAATATTCCATAAGGCAAAAATCACATTTTCCAAAAATTCAACAGCAAATGAGGTCACTTGTGACCATTGGTCGAGTGATTGGTCGAGTGACCCGGTCGACCAATGAGTCTACCAATGCAGACAGAATGCGAAAATTCGCATTATAAGCCTCATTTTCACATTCCAACCTCATTTTAACTTCTTCCAAAGGTGAGAGAGCTCTAGGGAAAATCTCCAAGAGTTCCCACAAGTGTTCTTGAGGTGATTTAGTGCTTCAACAACAACACCACAACACACCATCTTCACAAACAAGGTAAACCTCTCAATCTTCCTTCCATTTTCATCTTCTCATGCTTGCATTTCAAAAAAACCATGCTTTACTTGTATCCAATGCTAGAAATCATGCTTAGGAATGCTTAGAAACATATTCCCTAGGTTTTAAACACAATGCCATGCATAGACAACAAGTTTTAACACATTGGTGCTCATCTCGCAAAGTTTTATACCGAAATCGATATCTTTAGAAAAATTTCGTTTTCTCCCAAACCGCTTGAAATTTTCGCACGAGATCAAATGCTACATGCTCAAGATGACATTGTAGATAGGTCCATACAATTTGATTTAACCAATTTCAACTTTTCAAAAATCCAATTTTGACCTAAATTGCAAAATCCCCAAATTTCCTTCTTGCTGAATTTTTCGCTTTAATCCAAGTTTTCGATCGATTTTCATCAAACAAACTTCATAGACATGAAATTCCAAGTATTGCGCACATGCTCGTATGTTCAAATCAAATTTCCCCCAAATTTGAAATTTTCCAAAAAATTACGAAAATACCCTTTTGGCTCAAATCTTAAAATAGTACTAATTGGAATTGTCTCTTGTCTCTTTCACGGATACACTATGCAAAGGGGAGGGCGAGGACGAGGTAGAGGTCGTGGTCGCATCGTAGGTGCTCTTAGGGGCAGAGGTCGGGTTCCTTTCGAGCCTAGACGGGAGGTTAGGAGACCGGACATGTTTGACACACCTCGGGCCGAGTTCCCGTATGAGGCCTACTTCGCATTCTTGCAACATCGAGATGGGACGTCTACTTCACTTACGCCAGCTCGAGCCTTTAGGATTCGGCAGAGGTTCGACACATTGCGGTGGACTCATCTCTTCACCGAGGATCTACCGGTATACCCGGAACTAGTGAGGTTGTTCTTCAGCAACCTTACTTACACGAGGAGGAGGCTCGAGGCCAAGGACATCCACTTAGACTTGTCCTCGGGAGCGGGGGTCTTCCGGACTCGGATTCGCTTCTCTACCCGGACAACGGCTGAGATCTTGCGGGTTCCTTACTATCCACGGCGGTGTGTGTGGATACCTGCAGGAGCAGATCCTGGACAGCCATCCGATGCCGTACGAGCTTCGCGAGATATGCTCTACGCTATGGGATAGCCGTCGATGCTTCACACCGTGGACTAGCGGACGGATGACGGGTTCTGCACGTATTATCGGTCGCATAGTCGGCCGAAACATCATGCCGAAAGCCGGACATCACCATCGGGTCACGGTGATGGAGGCCTTAGTCATCTACCGCATCTACATGGGCTTCGAGATCGATCTCTCCTACATCATTCAGCAGGTCATGCTTGGACTTAGTTCTGCGGCCTAGCATGCGGAACCTTTGCTATGGGAGGCTACCGACTTTGATCTTCGGGCATTTCGGGGTGAGTTTCGAGGATACACCGGTGGACACTAGATCACGGGGATACCCTATTGGGACTCGGACCATTCGTCGGATGAGACTACGAGCGATCGGAGAGATCTCCCGGTCCGGAGGGTGAGGATGATGATGAATCGAGAGGATGAGGATCGGGATCGGAGGATGGAGGAGAGGATATCGGTCCGGATAGTGATGATCAGGCCGGAGATGATGCAGATATGCGCGAGGCTGAGCTCGTGCATCACGAGTTTCCTTCATCACACTTCGAGGTAGGTGGCCCTTCGCATGCGGTTCCGGAAACTCCGGATCTTGGTGCACAGATGAGATCGATGACTTCCATGCTAGAGAGAATGGAGGTCGGACGAGAGCAGATGTACGAGAGGATGGAGTCACGACGAGATAGGATAGAGCATCGGGTGACTCGGCTAGCGAGAGGAGTTCGGATCATACGAGAGATCGGAGCGGATCACCTAGATAGACCGTACCTTAGGATTTCCATTTATGCATTTCGGATGTAATCGTTGTAAAAACCTTTGAAATTAATGAAGTTCATTTTGTTTCTCTTTAATTATTGTATGTTATGCAACTTTCTTTTCCTTGCATTAGTGACATTTGTTCAAGTATAATTATGGTATGTTATTCAGAAATGTTCTGTTATGCCTCAAAGGTCAAGTTTCTAATTCGGTGTTCTATTATTCACTTCTAAGAGTAGAAGAGTCATTTCGGATCAATGACTCGGGAATGTTCAGTTGTTGTCTTTTGTGGTTAGGATCTCCTCGAACCTTGGGCTCGATACCAATCATCACGCCCTCCCAGCCGGTACCCTATCCGGCATACCCGAGAGTGTGATCCACAGCCCGAAGATCAGGTATCGAGTGATCAACCTCCCACATAAACAATAACATAATCATGAACAATCATAACAAGAGTGCGGAAGATAAATCATAGATCCAATAAAGAAAGAATGAATCATAAATGAATCAGAATAATAGATATAATCAGAGTATCAAACAGATAAGTAAAGCGAGGCAAAAATCCCACTTTACAACCAGCGGAAAAGTAGCTCTAAAGAGAATAAACTAAATAAAATCAAATCCCAATAGCTAGTACAATGGGTAACTAAATTGTTCTCCACTTTATAGACAACATCCTTGTAAGTGTAAATCTCATAAATAGCACAAGGACGCTTCCACTCAATGGTCGGACTAAGCATCGTACGGAGCATAACCACTCGCGGGATCTTCGAGTAATTGTGGTAACCGCAATCACCTTCCTGGAGATATGCCTCTTCGCCTTGCGCTTCTTCATAGGGACCGTCATAGTACTCGGTACTGCAGGATAGTCTAACAACATTGTACAATAAAGGAATGAGTTTCAAAGAAACTCAGTAAGGCAGTTAAAAAAATCCATAATAACATAAATGGCAGGATTCCAGAACAATCATAAATGCAATATGATATGAGACAAATAATGAATGAATGAATCTAACTCTATGTATGCTTTGGTCTCTATTGGCGAGACATGCTTTAAGTCATAGCACCGTACTTCTTTAGGAAAGTCCACTCACATCCTCAACCATTTAAGATATCTTGGATTCTCTCACGGATCATTTCACCGGTCTTGAGCAGCCGATTGGTAATGGGTCCTTCATCCCTCGGGACAAACCATGGCGGGGGTTAAGTCAACACACTCTCTCACAACCATTTGGTATAAGTACTTGGCGCATGTCGGGGGTAAAACCTAGCCAAATGCAAGTCTTCTACTTAGTTATATCAAGTCAGATCCAGATACGTCCATTCCTCGTCCCTGACGATCCTTTCCGGTATCCTTCACACTAGAGTCAGCGTATCCTATGGCATCGACCAACTCGGACTACGGAATCATCAACCCTATTGATCATCCACATATGGTAAACGGGAAGCTCTCACGTCCTCTCACGGGTTGGTTACCGGTCTTAAGCGCCCGTGAGCCCAAGTCTAATCATATGCAACCCTACCAATAAATGGCCCCCACAATGTGATTCCTGTCCTCTCACGGGTTGGTTACCGGTCTTGAGCGCCCATGAATCCCCATTGCTACCACGGGTCGTTCGGTCTCAATACCCCTCCGATTAGGGTCTCGACATAACAGGACATCCTAGCCAAACACTACTAGACAATCCTAGATATGTCATCCAACAGTTTAGGAAGGTGTCCAGAGGGCATCTCCGGAAACATCCCATAATATTCCCGTAGTAGTCCAAGAACAGAAGTGTCAAAAGGACACCTCTCCTTTCCAAACCATACTTAAGCATACACATGCATCAATTCATATCATCACATATATGGTAACTTCATATATGGAAAGAAATCAATATTTACAATCACTTGTATAACATTGGTAAGTAAATCATACATGAATCAATTTAATATGAATAAGTAATGCTACTGTAATCAAAGTTATGCAACAGTAGTATATCATTGTAAGAATCTAATTTAGGAATGATATCTATGATATTCAAATATACAAACTAGATTCATGCTATCTATGTAATTAAGGAAATAACCATCCTTACCTTTTATAACTCGCAAAGGAATCCTAAGAAATCAAGTAAGATCTCGGCAAACTTGAGAAGAAGGTCCTAAACAAGTATATACAACATATTAGGAAAGATCCCTAACAGAAAAGATATCAAAACATCCGAAACAGACCAAATCTGGAGTTGCTTTGTACTCATTGGTCGAGTGGATTGGTCGACTGGTCCAAGTCGACCAATCGATCGACCAATGCGACGATAGCCTATAAAATCGAGTTTTAAGATATGAAATCCGAATTTGGTGGTTCAAAAGGGTACTAATCAAGGGGTAGACTACATCAGTAGTATTCTAACATATAGGGGACCTCAAAACACTAATCCAATCAAGATATCAAGATCCAAATTAGGAAACAAAAAGTTACCATAATTAAATCAACCATGGATCTTGATGAATTTGAAATAGAAAACAAAGACAAGAACAATAGGAGGATGGATCATTGCTTTCGGTAATGGTATCATGAAAACATACATAGATCTTCATGGAATAAGGCTTAGAAGCATAAATCTAAATAAGGAAATAAAACCTACCATATATGTAACTACCATGCATCATGAAGAACACATAGTATGGTAGAAGAGAACAACTAGAAATCTATAGATTATGGATCATGGAAAGAAAACACAGTAATTAACTACTAACATGATCAACATAGAAGATCCAAAGAGATCAGAATTCAGATTAGAAGTTTAACAAAGATTAGATCATGGTTTGATCATGATTCCTTCAAAAGCTTGCAATGATCATGGTTAAGATCATTGTTCTAGCCTCAAATCCTTAGGATGATCATGAGAACATGTTCAGAAATGTTTGCAACAGAGAATGCAGCATCTCTTCTACTGTCTCAACTCAAAAAGGAAAGAAAAACAAAGATGGAGGAGAAGAAGAGAGAGTAGACATACCTTTTGATGCAAAAAGAAGAGTTTTGACGAAGATCCGTCAAGAAAACACCAAGGATGCAAGAGAGATGACTTGCAGAGGTCTTTGGTTCGTTCCAGAGAGTTTGGAGGCAGCAAATACGAAGTGGACTCGAGATTGGACTTAAATAGAGCAAGAACAACCTAATTGCCAAAGACAGCACTCATTGGTCGAGTGGATTGGTCGACTGGCCCCGATCGACCAATCGGTCGACCAATGCCGGCAAGAAGACCAAAACAGGGAATTGAAGGTCCAGATCAAATCCAATCCTAAAGGGGTTTTGCACACAAGTCAAGTGACTTACCTAATAGGTAGAAATGCCTTCAAACCAAGATAGAGAGCACTCCAAGTCCATCAACTAATTAGATCTTCATCAGGATTCAGTTTCCATAAATAGAACCCCATCATCAACTTTCATGGATTCAAAGCCAGACACCAAGTCCTCTACTGGGATGGCCCAAAGCTGACTTCTTACTTTACTTCGGGTCATCGGACCTACAAATAACAAGGTTTCCGGGTCAAGGTTAGGGCTGGGTTTTACAATACTTCTTTACCCAAAAGGAGTTGAACATGAGACAAAGGAGATGGTTGGAACTAGTCTCTGATTATGATTGTGATATCCAGTATCACCCTGGGAAAGCAAACGTTGTTGCTGATGCTCTTAGTAGGAAGAACCAGAAGAAGACTTTGGATTTGAATGCTTTGAGTTTACCATTGTGGTCTTCTATTGAGAGTTTTGACTTGAAAATCGTCCCTGAAAATTCTGATTTTATTCTTTCTGCCATGACGGCAAGATCTGGTCTTAGAGATAAGATTGTTGCTCTGCAGAGTTCTGATCAAGAGCTTTTGATCAAAGTTGAGAAGATTTCTTCGAATCCTGAGTCGGACCCCGACTTTGGTATATCTATGGATGGTGCTTTGTTGTTTAGGGGAAGACTGTGCGTGCCTGCAAATGAAGAGGTTAAGAAAGAAATATTGAAGGAAGCACACCAGTCGGTCTTTACTATACACCGGGAAGCACCAAGATGTACAAGGACTTGAAGGAACATTTTTGGTGGATTGGTCTAAAGGCGGATGTTGATGATTTTGTTGCCAAGTGTGAGACTTGCCAACGTGTGAAAGCCGTTCGACAACCTCCATCTGGATTACTTCAGCCTCTTCCTATTCCTAGTTGGAAGTGGGAGGATATCTCCATGGACTTTGTGACTAGCTTGCCTCGGACAAGTAAAGGCAATGACACTGTGTGGGTGATTGTTGATAGGTTGACCAAATCAGCCCATTTCATTCCTATGAAGATCACTCATACTGGATAAGCTAGCAAGGCTTTATGTGGATAATGTGGTTCGTCTGCATGGTGTGCCTTTGAGTATTGTTTCAGATCGTGATCCTAGGTTCACCTCAAGGTTTTGGAATAGGTTGCAGAAGGCCTTGGGAACCCAATTGAACTTGAGTACAGCTCATCATCCACGGTCCGATGGACAATCCGAGCGGACAATTCAGACATTGGAAGACATGCTCGGATCTTGTGTGGTGGATATGGGTGGTAATTGGGATGAACACCTAGCTTTGGTTGAGTTTGCCTATAACAACGGTTATCAAGCAACAATAGGCATGGCTCCATTCAAGGCTTTGTATGGCAGTACTTGTAGGACACCTTTGTCTTGGATCGAGACAGGTGAAAGAAAAGTCTTAGGTCCTGAAATGATTGAAGCTACAAGTGCTATGGTAGATATGATAAGAGAAAGGATTAAGTCCGCCTGAGATCGGACAGAAATCTTATCTTGATAAGAGAAGGACCGATTTGGAATTTCAAGTTGGAGAGAAAGTTTTTCTGAAAGTTTCACCAATGAAGGGTGTGATGAGATTCAATGTTAAGGGAAAGCTTAGCCCTCGTTACATTGGACCTTTCGAGATTTTGGAAAAGGTTGGACTGTTGCGTATCGATTAGCATTACCTCCGCCTCTTGCTGGTGTTCACAATGTGTTTCATATTTCGATGCTCCGAAAATACATAGAGAATCCGAAACACATTTTGCTGCAAGCACTGAAGGACTTAGTGTTGATTTGACCTACGATGAAGAACCGGCCGAAATCTTGGATAGGAAGGACAAGCAGTGCGGAATCTCACCATCCCTTTGGTGAAGATTCGGTGGAAGAACCATACCCCTGAAGAAGCTTCTTGGGAGAAGGAAGAAGATATGAAGGAGAAGTTTCCTTACCTCTTTGGAAGCACAGGTACGCTTTCAATTTCGAGGACGAAATTTCTTTAAGGGGGGGAGAATGTAAAACCCAGCCCTAACCTTGACCCGGAAACCTTGTTATTTGTAGGTCCAAGTGACCCGAAGTAAAGTAAGAAGTCAGCTTTGGGCCATCCCGGTGGAGGACTTGGTGTCGGCTTTGAATCCATGAAAGTTGATGATGAAGTTCTATTTATGGAAACTGAATCTTGATGAAGATCTGATTAGTTGATGGACTTGGAGTGCTCTCTATCTTGGTTTGAAGGCATTTCTACCTATTAGGTAAGTCACTTGACTTGTGTGCAAAACCCCTTTAGGATTGGATTTGATCTGGGCCTTCAATTCCCTGTTTTGGTCTTCTTTGTCGGCATTGGTCGATTGGCCGTTGGGGTCGACCAATCCACTCGACCAATGAGTCTTTGTCTTTGGCAATTAGGTTGTTCTTGCTCTATTTAAGTCCAATCTTGAGTCCACTTCGTATTTGCTGCCTCCAAACTCTCTGGAACGAACCAAAGACCTCTGCAAGTCATCTCCCTTGCATCCTTGGTGTTTTCTTAACGGATCTTCGTCGAAACTCTTCTTTTTGCATCAAAAGGTATGTCTACTCTCTCTTCTTCTCCTCCATCTTTGTTTTTCTTTCCTTTTTGAGTTGAGACAGTAGAAGAGATGTTGCATTCTCTGTTGCAAACATCTCTGAACATGTTCTCATGATCATCCTAAGGATTTGAGGCTAGAACAATGATCTTAACCATGATCATTGCAAGCTTTTGAAGGAATCATGATCAAACCATGATCTAATCTTGTTAAACATCTGATTTGAATTCTGATCTCTTTGGATCTTCTATGTTGATCATGTTAGTAGTTAATTACTGTGTTTTCTTTCCATGATCCATGATCTATCAATCTCTAATTGTTCTCTTCTACCATACTATGTGTTCTTCATGAAGCATGGTAGTTACATATATGGTAGGTTTTATTTCCTTATTTAGATTTATGCTTCTAAGCCTTGTTCCTTGAAGATCTAAGTATGTTTTCATGAAACCTTTACCTGAAGCAATGATCCATCCTCCTATTGGTCTTGTCTTTGATTTCTATTTCGAATTCATCAAGATCCATGGTTGATCTAATTATGGTAACTTTTTGTTTCCTAATTTGGATCTTGATGTCTTGTTTGGATTGGTGTTTTGAAGTCCCCTATATGTTAGAATACTACTGATGTAGTTTACCCCTTGATTAGTACCCTTTTGAACCACCAAATTCGGATTTCATATCTTAAAACTCTTTTTTTTTAGGCTTATCGTCTGCATTGGTCGATTGATTGGTCGATTGGACGATCGACCAATCCACTCGACCAATGAGTACAAGCAACTCGAGAATTGGTCTGTGTTGGATGTTTTGGTATCTTTTTCTGTTAGGGATCTTTCCTAATATGTTGTATACACTTGTTTAGGACCTTCTTCTCAAGTTTGCCAAGATCTTACTTGATTTCTTAGGATTCCTTTGCGAGTTATAAAAGGTAAGGATGGTTATTTCCTTAATTACATAGATAGCATGAATCTAGTTTCTATATTTGAATATCATTGATATGATTCCTAAATTAGATTCTTACAATGATATACTACTGTTGCATAACTTTGATTACAGTAGCATTACTTATTCATATTGAATTGATTCATGTATGATTTACTTATCAATGTTATACAAGTGATTGTAATTATTGATTTCTTTCCATATATGAAGTTACCATATATGTGATGATATGAATTGATGCATGTGTATGCTTAAGTATGGTTTGGAAAGGAGAGGTGTCCTTTTGACACATGTCCTTGGACTACTACGGGAATATTATGGGATGTTTCCGGAGATGCCCTCTGGACACCTTCCTAAACTGTTGGATGACATATCTAGGATTGTCTAGTAGTGTTTGGCTAGGATGTCCTGTTATGTCGGACCCTAATCGGAGGGGTATTGAGACCGAACGACCCGTGGTAGCAATGGGGATTCATGGGCGCTCAAGACCGGTAACCAACCCGTGAGAGGACGGGAATCACATTGTGGGGGCCATTTATTGGTAGGGTTGCATATGGTTAGACTTGGGCTCACGGGCGCTTAAGACCGGTAACCAACCCGTGAGAGGACGTGAGAGCTTCCCGTTTACCATATGTGGATAACCAATAGGGTTGATGAGTCCGTAGTCGGGGACTATGAGGACTCTAGTGTGAAGGATACCGGAAAGGATCGTCGGGACGAGGAATGGAAGTATCTGGATCGACTTGATGTAACTAAGTAGAAGACTTGCATTTGGCTAGGTTTTACCCTGACATGCGCCAGTACTTATACCAAATGGTTGTGAGAGAGTGTGTTGACTTAACCCCCCTGCCATGGTTTGTCCTGAGGGATGAAGGACCCATTACCAATTGGCTGCTCAAGACCGGTGAAATGATCCGTGAGAGAATCCAAGATATCTTAAATGGTTGAGGATGTGAGTGGACTTTCCTAAAGAAGTACGGTGCTATGACTTAAAGCATGTTTGCCAATAGAGACCAGCATACATAGAGTTAGTTTCATTCATTCATTGCTTGTCTCATATCATATTGCATTTATGATTGTTCGGAATCCCGCCATTTATGTTATTATGGATTTTAAGCGTCTTCTCGAGTTTCTTTGAAACTCATTCCTTTATTGTACAATGTTTGTTAGACTATCCCTGCAGTCTTGAGTACTATGACGGTCCCTATGAAGAAGCGCAAGGCAAAGAGGCATATCTCCAGGAAGGTGATTGCGGTTACCACAATTACTCTGAAGATTCTGCGAGTGGTTATGCTCCGTACGATGCTTAGTCCGACCATTGAGTGGAAGCGTCCTTGTGCCATTTATGAGATTTACACTTATAAGGATGTTGTCTATAAAGTGGAGAACAATTTAGTTACCCATTGTACTTGCTATTGGGATTAGATTTTGTCTAGTTTATTCTTTTAGAGCTACTTTTCCGCTGGTTGTAGAGTGGGATATTTGCCTCACTTTACTTATCTGTTTGACACTCTGATTATATCTATTATTCTGATTCATTTATGATTCATTCTTCTTTATTGGATCTATGGTTTATCTTCCGCACTTTTATTATGATTGTTCATGATTATGTTATTGTTTATGTGGGAGGTTGATCACTCGATACCTGATCTTCGGGCTGTGGATCACACTCTCGGGTATGCCAGATAGGGTACCGGCTGGGAGGGCGTGACAGCATGATTTAGTTTCCATATTCGAATCTCTTTGATTTACTTCTATAAATAGATTCTTATATTGGCTGAATACTGATGCAACTACTTTGATTACAGTAGCATTACTTGTTTATGATAGTTAATTCATGTATGATTTACTTACCAATTATATACAAGTTGGATGTTGTTATTGATTTCTTTCCATAAAAGAAGTTACCATATATGTGATATGATGGATTTATGGTTGTGAATGATTAGGTATGGTTTGGAAAGGGGAGGTGTCCTTTTGACACTTCTGCCCTTGGACACCTACGGGAATATTATGGGATGTTTCCGGAGATGCCCTTTGGACACCTTCCTAAACTGTTGGTTTACATATCTAGGGCTGTCTAGTAGTGTTTGGCTAGGATGTCCCGTTATGTCAGACCCTAATCGGAGGGGTATTGAGACCGAACGACCCATGGTAGCAATGGGGATTAATGGGCGCTCCAGACCGGTAACCAATCCGTGAGAGGACTTGAATCACATTGTGGATACTCGAAAGAGGCCATTCATTGGTAGGGTTGCATGTGGATAGACTTGGGCTCACGGGCGCTCAAGACCGGTAACCAACCCGTGAGAGGACGTGAGAGCTTCCCGTTAACCATATGTGGATAACCAATAGGGTTGATGAGTCCGTAGTCAGGGACTATGAGGACTCTAGTGTGAAGGATACCGGAAAGGATCGCCAGGGGCGATGAATGGACGTATCTGGATTTGACTTGATGTAACTAAGTAGGAGACTTGAATTTGGCTAGGCTTTGACCCTGACATGCGCCAGTACTTAGACCAATGGTGATGTGAGAGAGCGGTGACTTAACCCCCAACCATGGAATGTCCTGAGGGATGAAGGACCCACTACCAACTGGAGCCGAGTGACTGAGACCTTCCCAAAGAAGTACGGTGCTATGACTTAAAACATGTCTGCCAATAGAGACCAGCATACATAGAGCTAGAATCATAATGCATCATATGTTTCATATCACATTGCATCTTACTTTGCTTTGGAATCCTGCTATTTGTGTTATTATGGATTAATTGCCTTACTGGGTTTCTTTTGAAAATCATTCCTTTTGTGTTATGTGTTGTTAGATTTTCTACAGGTTCTAAGTATCATGACTGCTCGTATGAAGAAGCGGAAGGAGAAGAGACATATCTCCAGGAAGGTAATTGCGGTTACTACAATTACACTGAAGATTCCACGGGTGGTTATGCTGCGTACGATGCTTAGTCCGACCATAGAGTAGAAGTGTCCTTGCGCCATTTTTGAGATTTATACTTATAGAGATGTTGTCTATAAGATTGAAGACAATTTAGTTACCCATTGTACTTGCTACTGGGATTAGTTTTGATTCCTTTTTCCTTTTCTTTTAGAACTACTTTTCCGCTGTTAGTAGAGTGAGATTTCCACCTCACTTTACTTTATGATTTTGACATTTTGATTGTCTTTCGTACTCTGATGATATATGATTTATTCCTTCCTTATTTGGATCTCTCATTTATATTTTGCACATTGATTATTTATGTTCATGATATGTTATTGTCTGTGTGGGAGGTTGATTACCTCGATACTTGAACTTCGGGGCTGTGGATCACACACTCGGGTATGCCAGGTAGGGTACCGGCTAGGTGGATGTGACACATTAAATCCTTCCACCCCTAGATCCTTAAAAGGCCCAAGTGAAAACACAACATTCTTTACCTCTTAAAGATCCAGACATGTAGCTAGCCCCCCTAAGTATCCATCAATTGGAGGAAAGAGACTTCTAATAAACTCCAGATCCAAGGGATTCGAGGGTTGATAGATATTTTTCATATAATCGGCAAAAACCCCCGATATGTCCCTTGGATTCAAGTATGTTGAGCCATTAGCTTTGATTGTCTCAATCTTCCTGTGATGAAGATTAATTTTGCATGACAAATGATAATATCTCATGTTTCGATCCCCATCCAAGATATACTTACCTCGCGATTTCTGAAACCAGAACATTTCTTCTGCTGTCAAAGCCCATTCCAACCTTTGTTTCTTTTGATTGATAATTTGCCAATCCGGGAACCTCTCATTCTCCATCACCTCAATTTCCAAAGAAGTTTTGTAGTACAAATTATCAATTCTACCAAAAATCGACTTGTTCCAATTTTGCAAAAAACATGATCAATTTCCCAGCCTGCCAGGAAGGGATGTATCACTGTTTTCATTCCATGCATACTTCAAGTCCGAAGAGAACTTTGGATGGGAAAACCAAGCATTTTGAAAATGAAATAATTTTCGGTCATAAGTTGGATTGGGTATAGGTTCCAAGATTAAAGGGTTGTGATCAGAACTTGTTGTAGGGAGTTTGATAACTCTAGGGTTTGGAAAGCTCCCGACCTACGAAGGGGACAAAAAGACTCTGTCTAACTTTTCTCTCACAAGATTCAGTGGAATTTGTCTATTAGTCCAAGTGAACGGACACCCGGTGCAACCCATTCCAACAATTGTTCATTGTGCAAAAAGTTTTTGAAAGCAGAATGAGCTCCCTAAGGTTTAAAAGAACCCCCCAACTTTTCGTTGGCATCTAAAATCTCATTGAAATCCCCCATTAGGACAAAAGGATCCTGAATCAATTGTACCAAGGATTCCAAGACAGACCAATAAGTTTTTCGATTATGATATTGTGGAGGGGCATAGATGAAGACAACCACCATAGGACACGATCTCAGTTCGAAACGGATGAAAATAACTGAGGGATCAGAGTATAACACTTGGGTTTGAAGACCTAAAGAAGCGAACACTATCAATCCTCCCTTGACACCCTTAGTCCCACGGCTCTCCTCATGCTTAACAATATAGTATCCCTCAAACATTTTTCTCTTTCGATTAACATCATATGATCTCGACATTTGGTCTCACACAGAAAAAATTGCTCAGGATGATGCTTCTTAACAATTTTCCCCAAGCATTGTTGAGTGAAATTTCCATCAACACCTCTAACATTCCACGCTAAAATTTTCATTATAGCAGCTATACCGTACAACTGAAGAAGAAATAACCAAACCTTAGTCAGCTGCTTCCACCACCTCTCTCCCCAAGAAGAACACACCGATTTGAGGAATAACAACTTAGTGTATATGATTATGCAACACATGAAAGGTGAGACATTAAGGATATTACAGCACCATAGAAACTGAGATATAACCGACATCAAAACATAATAGCTTGACACAGAACACAACACATTAAGCAAAGAACCTATTTCTAGAAACAGGGTGTAATTTACGCAACCAGCTCATCATAATAGCAAGAATAGAGATAAACAAAACAATACAAAAATCAAAAAAAAATCAGAGTATTTGTGGTATGGGAAAACCTGGGGGTTGCCAGCTGCTGGTTCCACTATCATATTCTGAATCACACCAAGAGGGACTTCTTGATTCGGATCCATCTGTTGAATTGGTACAACAAGGTGAGGGCTACGAAGGTAACGGGCTTCCATGGATCCCCAAGCGAACCAGAAAAGAGTTTTAGAATCCATGGACTCCATCATCAAAGAATCAAAGAACATGTTGGGCAGGAACTTGTTCACTTGTTCACGTGTTTTGGTTGCATGGGAGTTGGGCGCTGGGATTTATGTCATGCATGATTGATCTTTTGAGGTGCTGGTAGGTTCCTTTCTTATTTGCTTCCTTTCCAGCTCATAAAAGTGACTGTCTGTAAGCCATTTGGCCGAGTTTCTATAGCCTTCCGTCTTTCCTTTTTTCCTCTCTTTACATTAAAGTGATATTATCTACGAAAAGGAGCACATCAGTGACGGGTTTTCATTTGGATGAAGATATCCATATCGTGAAGTTGATGATGAGCTAATAGAAATACTCTAGTTTCCCACTTCGGAGGAGCTTTTAAGCCATGTACAAGATTTTCCTGCCCAGCTTGTGAGGACTGTCTTCAGACAATTAATACATAATAGGCCAGTCAAAAAGGAAGAAAGTAGAAGTTAAGTATGGTGCCTTCATGCATGTTTATGGAAAGAAACGAAAGGAAAAGCATCTTGATCAAATGGGACCCAACTCAGCTTAAAGGGGTTTCATAATAAAAGAAAAATCCAGCAAGGTAGATAGACAAGTGCATTACCACACATAATTATATATATATGCCTAATAGAGATTCATTGAAATATCTCTAGATTAAATCTAGAGGAGATAACAGAAAGATTTAGAATACATAAAAGAGGAAAATCATTCCACACTCTACTTAACTGAAGAACCCTAGCCCCTTTAGTAAGAAAGTCAGCATGATAATTGCTAGAACTATTCACAAAAATATAATTATATCCTTAATATGTGATTTTAACCACATTTTAATGGGTTCCTTATTGTGCAACCAAATTTCATGACCTGCTGGAGCCTTCATTGCACACAAGAGGTTATCTCTTCCACCTGAAATAGGAGAATACAGCAATTTGCAAGATTACTTTAAGTGTCGTTTGGTGGTTATATACTTATATATCACTGCATGTTTTTAGGTTAGTTCTGGGGAAACAAACATGAAAGTTGAAGTGTTGTTGTCTTCGTTTAATTTGATCCTGATTCTAGTCTAATTAGCCTCAGCATGATTAGTTTTAGTCCTTGTACCATGCTCTTAAGCATATGCCTAGCCAGTTGATCGCTGATTTAACGGCGAGGACGGATTTTTTTGTTCTTTTAAAAAATAATAATAATAATAAATGGAAAAAACAAATGAGGTTTGGTAAAAAGTTGTTATCTTGGACAGGGTCTAAAAAGCAAAAGCAATAACCTACCATATTCAAAGGCCAAGATATTCATCATGGATGAGAGAGGTAAAGTAGGACAAGATATGATTGTCTCGTCATGTAATCTCTATAGACTGAGAAATTATGAGGTTTACCAAATATATATATATACATGAGAAGGCGTTGAAATGGGTTTTCTGATTTCTCATGAGACAAGGTAGTAATTTTACACACACACTTATTAGTTTAAATACAGCAGACATGCGACTAAAGAACAATTTATTTCTAATATAACATCCATCATAAAGTTTTTTTTTTTTTTTTTTTGGGGGGGGGGGGGGGGGCGCCCCCGGGAGCCCGTTGTAACTTCATTGGGACATCCATCATAAAGTTGCTTTTACTTAAGGTTAGTAATCCACGAAAACTAAAGAAAGATTTAATAAATATGTACTAAAAAAAATAGCACACAAAATATTTTGTTAACTAGGAAAGGGTCAAAGAAGAAAGCATTAATCTGTCATATTTTTATATTTTTTGAATAAAAATTTATCTGTCATATTTAATGTCAAAATATCCATCATGAAGGAGAAAATATAAAAATCAGGTAAGAAAGGCTGATTTGAGGGAATTGCCTGTATGCAAGGTCTCTGCCAGCCAATTTTGTAGTCTCCGATCCGTCCCCAAATTCAATTCATGTATTTACTAATACTTCTGCTACCCTTGCTCGGTAGTTTTGCTGCAAGTGCTTTTGGACCTTTCTTGGGTTTCGAAGGAAGTGTCATAGTAAATACTACGTCTCTTTCATTATCCGGCATTCCCTCCTTAACCCCTTCTTATGAAGTCGCACTAGGAGCTAGTGCTTGCTATCCCAAACCTGTTATTTCAGTTCAAGGAGTACTTATTTCAAGAAGGGGCTTAGAATTCCCTCTCGAAAATCTCCAAGAGATTCTCCGGGATCTTGAGGTGCACGGCCGTAACGCCTACTGGGCTGCGGAACTCCAGGAATAAAAGGGGGGATTTATCGAACTAATAGACCCGCATCAATATAGATTAGTTTCTCCATTTTAGAGTATATCTTCTTCTTCTTCTTTTTTCCTTTTTTTTTTTTTTTTATTTAATTTCCAGAAAAAAGCTAGGTAGTAATTTCCGACACTCCTATGTTTGGGTGCAAGAGTCATGCATTCAAATATTTTCCTTCCATTGTATGGTAAAGATTCACTAGACCATAATAGAATTCCCAAACCCTGGAGTTTAGCTTTTTCTCCAGAAATTAGGACACCTTCCCGCATACATCTGAAGTTCCACGATGACTCAATTCTCATTCATCCACGGATGAATGAAAAAACTCAGTCCTTATAAGAGGAAATTGAGGAAAGGCTAGAGAGGGTTAAAGTTAGACCTTTGAGATAATGCTTTAAACATGTTTGCTTTTTAAATTCATGATCTTTAATTAGATATAATTTTTCTAAGAATTAGGTTTGGATCTCCTTCAACATTGATCAACCTGAGGTGTAACCTAATAGTCTCTAATGCATTAGTCTAATGATGAACAGAAACTGGTAAAAAGTTCCCAAATTTTAATGGGTCAGGTAATTAAAAAAGCTGTGGTCC